>NC_091749.1:65773734-65958734 GCF_043380555.1 Nothobranchius furzeri
TATGGACATGAAAATAACCAGGCAGACTGACGGGACCCTAAACATAAACACATATAGGAAACCAACACACACAGACCAATATCTGTTATGGACATCAGAACACCCCACCATACACAAAATGTCAGTAATCAGAACATTATATCACCGAGCAAACATAGTAACAGAAGAAAGAGACCGTAAACAAGAGGACAAACACATACAACACGCTTTAAAGACCTGCGGATACCCGACATGGGCAATAAACAAAGGAAAACAACAAACAACAACAGAAAGAAAAAACAACCAAAGCAAAGAACCAGAAACCCAGAAAGACAAGAACCAAAACCAGTGATAACACTACCTTACATCAAAGGCATAACAGATAAAATAAGAGCAACAATGAAAAAACACAACATAAACACACCAACAAAACCATACACGACAGTTAGAAACAGACTAGCACACCCAAAAGACAAGATACCAGCTGGACTTAAATGTGGAGTCGTTTACAAAATCCCATGCTAACTCTGCAATAAAACATACATAGGAGAAACCAGATGCCAACTCAGGACACGAACAATAGAACACAGAAAGGAATGCGAGAAAGAAACAAGTCGAAAACACACAAGAGCAGCAAAAGAAGGTAGCGCGACTCATGTTGCGAATGACCGCAGTCACCAATTCTTTGAATTGTGTGTGCTGAAACTGAATTTCATTTCTCTGTATGTCCTGCACATGTGGAGAATATGACAATAAATGACTTTGAATCTTTGAAAGAAGAAGCAGAAAGTACAATAAAGAAGTCAGCCATAACAGATCACTGCACAAGAGAAAACCAAATAACGGACTGGGACAACACAAGGATCATAAACACCGAACAACAGAAATACAAAAGATGGATAAAAGAAGCTATCGAGATAAGGAGACGTGAATGTGAGACTATGAACAGAGACAATGGAGTTTACTCGTTAGATCGCGCATGGGACTGCATCGTCGGAGAGGGGAGAGCAGGCAGCAGAGGGCGACAACGTCCTCGGCTGCCCGCAGATAAACGGAGGAAGTGACGCCACCATCAGCGTCAGCCTGATGATGTTAGCAGCCGCAAACGAAACGTTGCAGGTAAATAAACCTTTTCTGTGTTTTAAAAAGAACTGAAAGGTGGAATTTGAAACTCAACACAGCAAGAACACACCAAAGATTTATAAAGTCTTGTCGTGATCCTAGCCAGACTGGAAGAAGCTGGACTTAACAAAGGCATTCATTTGGAAGTCCATCTTTAATGACAAATGCAGTTTCACTCCAAGATCTAAGACCACAGATTTGAGGCAAATGCCAGGAGATCAATACCAAGCTGCTTCTTTAAACGCTTGCCAAGGGTAAAAACTGTCCATTTTCTTCTCATTAACATGCAAGCTTGCTTCTGTCCCCCTCCAAACATCATCCAAGTAATCAAAAAGAGTCAGAAAAGCCTTGATACAAGGGATGGTAAATTTTGCTGGTGTCGGCATATAGAATTTGTTGCTGGGCTTCCATTGAAGCCTTTCAAGAGGTAAATGCTAAATTGAAAATAAAAGTGGGCCAAACACAGAGCCCTGCGGAACCCAGATCCACAGAAGCAGTGACCCGTCTTAGTACTGTCCAGAAGATATGACCTCACCCATTCCCGTTACCATTACCCAGTTTTTGTATTAATTTAGCAACACCTGATGAATTACATTACTAAAGGCCACTGATTAAGGTTGAGTATGAAGCAACTGAATAAAAAGGTGTGTTTAGGTGTGCTGAATGAAGGTACAGTACTTCCTTTAAAAACTATATTTTAATGGAAAAATAATTAAATGTTTATTTTGACAGGCACTGCACTGGGTTTATTTTTGCATCTTCTAGCCAGTAGAAGGCACCGTTGCGGGTTGCCAAACAGTCGACTCAGCAGAGGATGACTCTGCTGAAAATGGCGGACTTGGCAAGTCAAGCAGCTCAATCTGAGTCCAGAAGATGTCGTTTCCTTCACAGAAGAGGAGCGACCATAAAAGATTGAAACCAGAGTGAGTTTAGGTGAAGCCTGCAACAGATGGACCCAAATAATTAAAAGTTAAAAAATGACGTACCAGCAGCAAACTTGGTGTTTTGTCAGCTGGAAACCTCGTTCTATTGTTGCAGCTACAACCTCCACCTCCGTTGGTGTTGGTGTTCCATATTCCACCTTTAAATCCCTGATGCCCAATCAAATTTGGCTCAAGGAAAAGATTAGAAGCCTTGCATCCAGCTAGAGGTTTTTAACTTTATAAATCATGCATCTTATCACTCATTCAATCAACCAATTTACAAAAGAAACATTTAATATATTAAAACAAAACATCAACGCTTTTGTTATGTTGTCAGAAAACCTTTATAACTTTATTTATAAAAAGAAACCATCAGCAAGAGAAAAGACTGAAAACTTGCAGAAATGAACCCCGAAGAACGCTGAAAAACACATTAAGAAAATGTCATACACCCTGATCACCATCGCAAACTGGGTCGGCTTTCGTGTGACATGTTTGAAGAGAATCTACTTTCTAGGACTTCGGCTGTTGACTGGAAACTCCTTCACAGAGGAAGAGGAACTTTCTGAACTCACTTACGTCTATGATGTGGTCTTGTAGAGCCACAAGCTCTGACTCACATCCAGGAACTGAACATCAAATGTAATCAAGCTGCGTAAGTCTCTGTTTGCAACCACAGTAGATTTTCATAAAATTGAATAATAATAAAAGAAAAATACAACTGACCTTGCCAAAAAACTTGAGCAATAGTGCAGTTCAAATAAAGAATATACACTGGGGAAAAAAAATTACTTTTGTTTAGTTTTTAAAGCTCCAGTTCATCTCACAGCACTTCTCAAAGCAACATATCACTTCAGGTCCAGTTTCAGGCCAAATGGTTGCAGAAAATTACATTTTTATTAAATTAGATTCGTTGTGTAAGGCCAAACCACAACGTTTTTTTTTGCCGCATTACTTTAGTGTAACGCCCACATTCCATTCTGAACAGCACCTTTATGAGGGTGACAGTGGGAAGAAAAACTCCTTTTCAACAGGAAGAAACCTTAAGCAGAACCAGGACCAACCAGCCAAGTTCGCATACATAAGCTTTACATCAAATCTGTGGAATCACCGGCAGAATTGTCCGTATGTTAGACATTGAACATGTTAAAATGTATTGTGTATTTATTGTTGTTTTTGTTGTGTCTTTTGTAGTTGTTGTGTTGTTTATCATGTGTTGTTGTGTTTCTTGTAAATGGATCCCCCTGGGTCTGAATTAAAGGAAATTAAAGGAAATCAACCAATCAATGAGCGGGTCCCATATGGAATATAAGGCCGACTGTATGGATGCCAACAGGTTTTGCCCTTGGGCTCCGTGGCGGCCCCACGGGGGTTTGGCCACGTACTCAAGGCAAGTCAAACAGACTTTATTTTCATGACTTGTAGTCCAATCACAGATAGATTATAATGGGCCCTACATGGGTTTTCGAATGTACCTAGATGGTTTGACTCATACATGGGCACGTAAAATTCTTTGTGGGCAAACTTCTGTGAGGTTTGGATGGAAACAGTGGACAAAGCCTGCTGGGACCCAAATGGTTTGCCCATAATAATTCTATTTGGGTCCGACTCCCATATGCTGACAGTGGACTGGTTCAGAATGACAGCTGAGATGAACAAACACACACATGTGTTTCCAATCGATTCAGTTCAGTTTATTCATACGACGCCAATTCACAACAAAACTATCTCAAGGAGAAGAAAACATTACAATTGAACCTTCTTATCAGTGCATTAAGTTCATTATTGGGCTGCAAGGTGGCGCAGTGGTTAGCACTGTTGCCTCGCAGCACGAAGGTCGCAGGTTCGAAACTCGGCTGCAGCCTTTCTGCGTGGAGTTGCGTGTTCTCCCCATGCATGCGTGGGCTTCCTCCGGGTACTCCGGTTTCCCCTACAGATCACAACATGCCCTACAAGTTAAAAATTGTACGTCGCTTTGGATAAAATCGTCTGCCAAATAAATAAACATAAACATAGTTCAACTCAACATTCTTAAGTTTCTTAGATACAGAAACCCAGCAGACTTAAACGAGTCACTGACTTACCGTGTCAGTGACTTTGCAGGAGTCCCTCATACCGAGCAAGCATGTAGCGACAGTGGAGAGGAAAGCTCTCCTTTAACAGGAGGAAACCTCCAACAGAATCTGGCACAGGATGAGCAGCCATCTATGACTGACTGGGGGGTTTGAGAAGACAGAGCAGACACACAAAAAGTAAAATGATGAACCAGGCGTGTACTTTCTATGTTGGAGAAAGTAAAAAGTTGATAGCAAGAGAGGGAGAACGCTCAGTGGTTGGGAGTAGTGTGCCAGCCGACGGCCCCGTTCAGTAAGGCGTCACAGCTCAGCAGAATGCCAGAAGTTCATGAGAGATGTGCACGGGCAGCACAGGAGACAAGCATGCAGATTAGGTCATTTGTTAATGCTGATTTAACTTTTACTCGTGTGATCATACGCTCAAGTCTAACGGTTTGGCATTAGTGCTCAAATGTATTTCACAGACTATGGCTGGCCTTGTGGCAAATTGCTGCCCCCTCCTGTGGATTTGCTGTTACTACAGCCTGTAGAGGTTAAAACAAAGTTTCTCTTTGTCTGAAAGACACTTCTCATCAAATGGCACTTTGTGTAATAAGAGCCAAAAAGCTGCAGACAAGCTTGCCTTAGCGTTTGAACATTTGTTGAGATGTGTGGAACCACTAAATAATGCTGCTGCTTGGACCTGAATGTCATAGGTCAACTGAGCCAAAGCCAAAAAGAAAAGTAAAAGTACATCTTCCAAGCCAAGAGAAGGATAAACGCACATTTCCAAAGATGTATGTATTCCACAAATACCACATATTAAAATTATATATATATATATATGAAAATAAACATAAATTTGTTAAACTTAAGGTGAATTCATGAAGACAGCAGCTATTCCGAGCGGATCCTTGTTGGGGAGGTTTTGGTTGAGTTCCAGCCAGACCAGTTCGCCATCTTTAAAGGCTTTCTGCCGTCAGGTCCAACTCAAGCATATCAGAGGTGCTTTGGGTCTACTGGAGGACCACAACCTGGCAGCTTCATGCTAGCTAAGGATGGGTGGCTACCAAAGGCTATTTATTGAGTAGGATTGCAGTTAGCATGACACTTAGCTAATGCCATGGTTTTTAATTTCAGTTTATGAAGGTAAAAAAGACAAAGGTCAGAGGTCATTCTACAGTAAAAGTCCGTTTATTGGAGCATCATCATCATCTCGCTGTCTAGTGGGTGAAAACTAGAAAACTCAGGGAGAGAACAGCTTGTAGCTGTTTGGGTCAATGTGCAGCTCGCTCAACAGGAACCAACAAATAATGTAAAGAAAGACACTTTTTATTTAATCAGACGCTGCAAAACAAAATCTCCTAAAATTGTGTTTGTGACAGGAAACTGATTAGCTGTCTGCAGGTGAGTGGTCCTACTGAATTCTGTGATCATTTGAAACTGTGGGTGTTGAAAGAGTGATGTTTCCTGGTTGGTGTGCAGAATGCTGATGTCTGTTCTGGTAACCTGCAGCAGATTCAAACCCTAATGACTGATCTGATGATGCCATCTTTTTCTACTGAGTTGTGAAAAAATGCTGAAATGATCTCAGCTCAAACCTCAGAGCCAATCACTCACAGTCAACGCTCACCACAGAAGTGATGTCACACTGATGGGCAGAGCCTCAGATGTCACCACAGTTCTAAACGAGATAGGACCAGACCAACTTTGCTGATCTCAAGCAGACAGATCACAGACCAGCTGAAGAGCCGCATCAGCACATCAACCGGATGTGTAGTGCTGATAGGGGGGGGGGGGGGGGGACAATGCAGCTTTTGCAGAGCATACACACAATAACACACACACACACACCCTCACTCAAACACACACACACACACACACCCTCACTCAAACACACACACACACACACACGCATGATCACAGACCAACACACAAACGCACACACACATATACTAAAATACACACAATAACCCCCTCTCACATACACCAACACGCACGTTAACACACACACACACACACCCTCACTCATACACATATACTAAAATACACACAATAACACACACAAGCACACACACACACACGCACGCACAATCACAGACCAACATACAAACACACTCACACACATATACTAAAATACACACAATAACACACTCTCACATACATCAACACACACGTTAACACACACACACACACACTCATACACATATACTAAAATACACACAATAACAAACACAAGCACACACACACACACACAATCACAGACCAACATACAAACACACTCACACATATATACTAAAATACACACAATAACACACTCTCACATGCACCAACACACATGTTAACACACACACACACACACACACAACCTCACTCATACACATATACTAAGATACACACAATAACAAACACAAGCACACACACACACACACACACACACACACACGCACACACACACATGCACACACACATACACACACACACACACACGCACAATCACAGACCAACATACAAACACACTCACACACATATACTAAAATACACACAATAACAAACACAAGCACACACACACACGCGCGCACACACACACACACACACACACACACACACACACACACACACACACACACACACATGATCACAGACCAACACACAAACACCCTCACACTCATATTGTCATGGTTCTGCCTTCTCTCTGCTTCTGCTGCTATTTTCCCTTCATTGTTTGCAGGTGAGCGTGTTGGGGAGCAGCAGCTGCAGCTAATTGCCATCAGCCTGGTCAGAGGATTTAAGGAGCGGTGCTGCCACACCTCAACGCCGGTTGATACTCTACTGTTGGGTACAGCTAGCCACGTCCTTATCTGTGCCTTGACTCTAAGACTCGTTTACCTGAACTAACCCAGCTCTGCATTCTTGTCTGTACCAGCCCTGGATTCCCTCCACCCGCCTTAGGTGTGATTTATCACAGCGTCGTTCAGCTTCCCTGGCCTCCTGCTCTCCACCGCTCACCTGCCTTCCTGGATCCAGCATCTCCTCCAGTGACCATCTCCTCCCTGCATCAACCTGACTTGCCTCTCCCTCCTGCCCCTCGTCCTGCTCAACTCAGTAAGCCCGTTCCCCTCATGATTATTCATCTCCTGGTTCTCAGTTTCTAATCACTCTCACCGTTGTTCTTCTTAGAGTCGGAGTTGCCTCGTTTCCTGTCCCGTTTGGATCAGCGCCCTCAGTTTTCGCTTTGTTTTCTTTATAAAATAAAGATATTTTATTATCGTCTCTTACCTTATCCCTGAGTGATTCTTCATGTGGGTTAAGAAATTACCACCCATCATGACAGAATCAACTGGCCAAACTACGATCCCACGACAGAATCACTTCCTCCGGCGTAAGTTTCCACATTAACCCAGCACGAAAGATCCATACAGTCCGTGCTCGAACAGTTAACTATCACCAATCAACGGTTACTACAACTCAACGCTGAAAACCACCAGCTGCGGGCTCAACTCAGTGCTACAGCCTCATCCAATCCCTCCGCTCCACCCGTTCCGTCACTTCCGGTTCCACCATCACCAGGTCATTTCCGGGTCGCCGATTCTCCCACACGAGACACCTTCTCAGGCGAGCCTGGCAAATGTCGGAGTTTTTTGTCATGTAAATTAGCATTCGAACGAATCTCCTGACACTTTCAAGCGATCCGGTAAAAATTTCGTTTATTGTAGGACTATTGCGTGGGAAGGCATTGCTATGGGCCGAGGCTAGGAGTCGCCAGCCTGGTTTTTTACTCGGTCCTCTCCATGAGTTTCTGTCTGAATTCACACAAATTTTCGACACTTCCAACAACTCTGCGGAAATAGCTGAGCAGATCTGGAACTTGCGTCAGGGGAGATTATCTGTACTAGACTTTGCCATTGAATTTAGAACTTTAGCATCCATTTCCACACTTGATGACGCGTCGCTCCGAGCCGCCTTTTCTCAGGCCCTATCAGAAGATCTTCAGGATCAGTTGGCCTTCTGCCCAGATTCTGAGAACCTGGAGAGTCTAATCTCCCTTGCCTCTCACATCGAAAAACGCCTCAAGAACCGGCGTAGGAGTTCCCGACAGCTGCCTCCCGTCACTGCCCCTGAGATGCACACCGTGACCCCGACACCACCACTGTCGCAGACAGAACCTATGCAGCTGGGCAGGGCTCAGCTAACTCCTGAGGAGAACTTGAGGTGGAGGACTGCTGGTCTCTGTCTCTATTGTGGTCAAGCAGGTCATATGATCTCACACTGCCCATTTCGGCCAAAAGATCGCACCCACCAGTAGGTCCAGGGTTACTGGTGGGTGGCATTGCTAACCCAAGACCCCTGTGCTCCATGAACTGTGTGGTCTCCTTTAATCACAAAACCTTCTCTGCAGTTGCCTTGGTGGATTCTGGGTGTGAACGCAATATACTGGACCAGGTTGTGGTGCAACAACTGGAGATTCCCACAGTTCTTCTTTCTATGCCCCTCCGTGCGTCCTCCCTGGACGGTTGTTCCCTGACTACCATCACCCACCAGAAGGTTCCCATAAACCTACTGGTATCTGGTAACCACCATGAGGTAATCTCCTTCTTTGTGTTTCCATCCCCTCAGTCACCTGTTGTCCTGGGTCACGAGTGGTTAACCACGCATAATCCACAAATTGATTGGAGAACCGGGAGTATCTGTAACTGGAGCAGTTTTTGTTTGTCCCACTGTTTATCATCTGCCTCTATCCCTATATTCAACCCCAAGGCCAAGACCCCTGAGTCTCCTGACCTGTCCGGAGTACCTCCTGAATACCACGACCTCCGGCAGGTCTTCAGCAAGGACCACATCTCGACGTTACCACCCCACAGACCTTCGACATGCGCATCGATCTCATCCCAGATTCTAAACTACCCACCAGCAGGTTGTATAACTTGTCTAGACCAGAACATGAAGCCATGACTCGATACATTTCGGAATCCCTTGCTGCGGGCATAATAAGACCTTCCACTTCACCCCTGGGAGCAGGATTTTTTTTGTGTCCAAGAAGGATGGATCCCTACGTCCTTGCATTGACTACTGGGAATTAAACCACATAACCATCAAAAACAAGTACCCACTTCCCTTGCTCTCATCCACATTCGACCCAGTCAATGATGCCTCCATATTTACTAAACTCAACCTCCGAAATGTTTATCATCTAGTCCGAATCCGAGAGGGGAAGACCGCCTTTAAGACCCCTCTTGGACATTTTGAATATCTGGCCATGCCTTTTGGACTCTCAAATGCTCCGGCTGTCTTTCAGTCCCTGATTAACTCAGTTCTCAGCGATTACCTCAACAAATTTGTCACTGTTTATCTGGATAACATTCTCATCTTTTCCAGATCTCCCACGGAAAACCGCCATCATGTCCGAGCAGTCCTCCAACGCCTCTTAGAGAATCGTCTTTTTGTCAAGGCAGAGAAGTGTGAATTTCACTCCTCGTCCGTCAAGTTTCTCGGCTTTGTTCTGGAGAGCGGAAAGTTGAAGGCAGATCCGGACAAGATCAGAGCTGTGGAGGAATGGCCCTCACCCACGACCAGAAAACAGCTGCAATGGTTCTTGGGCTTTGCCAATTTCTACCGCAGATTCATTAAGGACTAAAGTACCATAGCCACCCCTCTCACACAACTCACCTCCATTAACAAGTCTTTTTCCTGGACTCCTGAAGCGGAAGAGGCCTTCCTGACATTGAAGAAGCGTTTCACCCAGGCACCCAACCTCACCCGACCAGATCCTCTCCTGTAATTCACCCTGGAGGTGGATGCGTCTGACACCGGAGCAGGTGCTGCATTATCCCAGGTCTCCCCAGTCAATAAGACCCTGCATCCATGTGCTTTCTTCTCTCGTCGTCTGTCCCCAGCCGAGAAGAACTACGGCGTAGGAGACCAGGAACTGCTGGCCATAAAACTGGCGCTGGAGGAGTGGCGGTACTGGCTTGAGGGGGCGGAACATCCCATCCTGATTTTGACTGATCATAAGAATCTAGTGTACCTGAGGGAGGCCAAGAGGCTTAATCCCCGCCAGTCCCGCTGGTCTCTGTTCTTTTCCCGCTTTAACTACCTCATTTCTTACAGACCCGGAACCAAGAACACCAAACCTGATGCCCTATCCCGCCTATACGCCCCGGACAGGGAGGTTGAGTCCACCACTATCCTTCCTCCATCCTGTATCCTTGGGTCTATTACTTGGGACATCTCCACCAAGGTTCTAGAGGCCCAGCAGACGGACCCTGACCCAGGTACGGGCCCCCCTAACCGAACCCATGTTCCCTCCTCTGTTCGCAGTGCAGTAATTAAGTGGGCCCACACCTCCAGGTTTTCTATCCACCCTGGCGTGGGTAGAACTCTTGCCCTCATCCGTCGGACGTTTTGGTGGCCGTCTCTCTACAGGGTCACTAATGAATTCATAGGCGCATGCCAGGTTTGTGCCCGAAACAAGTCCAGCAACCAGTCACCTCATGGTCTCCTCTGCCCCCTGCCTATTCCATCACGCCCCTGGTCCCACATAGCATTGGACTTTGTTACCGGGTTACCCGTCTCCAGGGGTTTTAATACCATACTCACCATTGTTGACCGGTTCTCCAAATCCTGTCATCTTGTCCCTCTTAAACACCTTCCAACCTCTGCAGAGACCGCCAACCTCCTCATCTCTCAGGTTTTCCGTCTACATGGGATCCCCTTGGAGATTCTCTCGGACCGGGGTCCTCAATTCCTGTCTCGAGTATGGAAGGAGTTTGCCGCCCATCTGGGGGCTCGACCTGCTCTGAGTTCTGGCTTCCACCCACAAACAAACGGCCAGTGCGAGCGGATGAACCAGGAGCTGGAGGCCATGCTGAGATGTGTCTGCTCCAATGACCCGTCTGGATGGAGCGACCAATTGGCATGGATTGAGTATGCACACAACTCTCACGTCTCCTCCACCACAGGTCAGTCCCCATTCGAGATCTCTCTGGGTTATCAGCCACCGCTGTTCCCCTCCGACTCCGATTCCCCAGCTTCAGTTCCCCAGTTCATCCGTCGCGCTCGGCGCACCTGGAACCAGGCCAGAGCCGCTCCAACGGACTGCCGACTGCAACCGCCGGCTGGCTGACCGGCGCCGCCGTCCGGCACCCGCCTACGCTCCTGGCCAGCAGGTATGGTTGTCAACCCGTGACATTAAACTTAAGGGTGCCAATTGGAAGCTCTACCCCCGGTTCATCGGTCCCTATGCCATCGCTGAAGTCCTCGGTCCTGTTTCTGTGCGCCTGTCCCTGCCCTAGTCCATGAGGGTCCACCCAGTCTTCCATGTCTCCTTGGTCAAGCCCTTCGTGTCCAGTCCTCTGTGCCCTCCTGCTGAGCCTCCTCCTCCTGTCCGGCTCTCTGACGGCAGTCTCGGCTACCAGGTCCAGCGCATCCTGGATGTTCGCCCCCGGGGTCGCGGTGGTCAATACCTTGTGGATAGGGGGGGATACGGTCCGGAGCATCGTCAGTGGGTTCCCGCTTCGTGGATTGACGACGTCTCTCTCATCAGGGATTTTGAGTCCTCCTCCTCGGCTGGGCCGCCGGGTGGCGTCCCTTGAGGGTGGGTGTGGGGGGTATTGTCATGGTTCTGCCTTCTCTCTGCTTCTGCTGCTATTTTCCCTTCATTGTTTGCAGGTGAGCGTGTTGGGGAGCAGCAGCTGCAGCTAATTGCCATCAGCCTGGCCAGAGGATTTAAGGAGCGGTGCTGCCACACCTCATCGCCGGTTGATACGCTACTGTTGGGTACATCTAGCCACGTCCTTATCTGTGCCTTGACTCTAAGACTCGTTTACCTGAACTAACCCAGCTCTACATTCTTGTCTGTACCAGCCCTGGATTCCCTCCACCTGCCTGAGGTGTGATTTATCACAGCGTCGTTCAGCTTCCCTGGCCTCCTGCTCTCCACCGCTCACCTGCCTTCCTGGATCCAGCATCTCCTCCAGTGACCATCTCCTCCCTGCATCAACCTGACTTGCCTCTCCCTCCTGCCCCTCGTCCTGCTCAACTCAGTAAGCCCGTTCCTCTCATGATTATTCATCTCCTGGTTCTCAGTTTCTAATCACTCTCACCGTTCTTCTTGGAGTCGGAGTTGCCTCGTTTCCTGTCCCGTTTGGATCAGCGCCCTCAGTTTTCGCTTTGTTTTCTTTATAAAATAAAGATTTTATTATCATCTCTTACCTTATCCCTGAGTGATTCTTCATGTGGGTTAAGAAATTACCACCCATCATGACACCATCGGTGTGTGAATGTGTGTGTGAATGGATGAATGATGCACTGTAGTGAAAAGCACTTTGGAGTCCTTACTCTGAGGGGCGCTATACAAGTGCGGGTCATTCAAAAAGAACATGAATGATCAGGGTGACCATGTTACTCGAGTTACACAAAAATCTAGATTTGAGCCGGTTGTTACCAAGTGTTCTTATGTCCTTGTTCTCATTTCAAAGTGACACAAACACAAAAACTGCTGAATTCAACCCAACTAAATTAAACAGAATCTTGAATCCCATCTTTTTTCTGTTCTATTTGCTGCCTTCTGATTGGCTCTCTGATGAAATTGTTCCAGTAAATCTCATTTAACACAACAAGAAGATCATTTTTGATCTCCAAAGGGGAAACGAGCATTCGGCTGTTGGGTTGCGGTCTGGAGGAGTTTTTTTCAGAGTTATTCTGCTTTTTACTGCGAGATTTTATCACAATGAAACTGCTGATTTTAATTCCCGAGCGTGCAAGGTGTTAGATGGACAACAGAGATAGGAGGGATCTCTCGTATTGGTTGTGAGTTTATCTGATCACAGATCAGATCTGAGGGTCGCACAGCTTCAAACATAAAGCTGAACTGAAGCAGCGAAGAGCAGAACTGACTGAGCCACACCACCGACATCATGGAGCTGCTGAGATTCTCCCTCTGGCCTCTGCTGGTGAGTTTAATATCTGACCTGAGGTCTGCAGGTGAGCAGAAATGAGTTGATCCCTGGTGGGTTTGAGGTCTAAGCAGGAATGTTAATTAAAACATTTCGCTTATTTCAGCCACAGAACGTAGTAAACTAGATTTTTGCAATCAGAGGTGAAATGATATGAATTCACACACAGAAGTGCTGGCTCGTTTTTTATGGATATCTGTTTGTCTTTAAACGATAGACGTGTACGTTTCTGCTGGTTATTCAGGTGAAACTTTGCTCATGAAGTACTCACAGTGATCAGGAAGTTCTGGTTTATTTTCTGTGTAAGTTGGGTTCCATGACTCAGAGGGGGTCCAAACGAGAGACAACATTTAAAATGAATGAAAAATAAATGACCTGCACTTGCAGTCCGCCTTTCTGAGACTCCAAAGCGCTCTACAACACATGAATAATTCACCCATTCACACACACATTCAAACCCTGGTGGGGATGAGCTACACTGTAGCCACAGCTGCACTGAGAGGCGAGCCTGCCGTTCACCGGTCTTTCCGACCACCACCAGCAGGCAGGGAGGTTGGAGTGTCTTGCCCAAGGACACAACGGCAGAACTCCCTGGAGGGAGCTGGGGTGGATCCGGCAGGCCTCCGAGTACGGGACAACTCGCTCTGCTCTACCTCCTGAGATGCTGCTGCTAAGTTTTGTCAAATGCGGCACAACTCTTAAGTTTTCATAATGAAAGTGAGTAAATGGGCTGCATGGTGGCGCAGTGGTTAGCACTGTTGCCTTGCATCACGAAGGTTGCAGGTTCGAAACTCGGCTGCGGCCTTTCTGCGTGGAGTTGCGTGTTCTCCCCATGCATGCGTGGGTTTCCTCCGGGTACTCCGGTTTCCCCCCACAGATCACAACATGCCCTATAGGTTATAAATTGTAAGTCGCTTTGGATAAAAGCGTCTGCTAAATAAATAAACATAAACATAATAAACATAAACATGATAAACATAAATGTGTCGTTTAGCAATCAGCTCAGAAACTTTGTTAGTTTGTGTTTTTGCTGAAACTTTATAGAAGCCAGACTGAAAACCATCTTTTCTCAATACGTCTGAGGGTGAAGGTCCAGATTCTGATGGTTCTGATCCTGTCTCGGTTCCTCAGGTTTTCTTCAGTGCCTTAAGGGTGGGCTCCTCCTCTGATGAACAGGCTCCAACACCAACATGTGACTCCATTCTGACATTCTCCTTGGAAAACAAAGTCCTCCCTGAGTCCAGCCGGAACATCAACAGCAGGTCTCTTTCTCCTTGGAGCTGGAGGTTGGTTCTGTAGAACCTCTGGTCCTGGTTCTGTTTTCATGTTGCTGATGCTGATATCTGTTCATCCAGGTCAACCACGTTAAAAGACCAGATCCCGTCCACTCTGTGGGAGGCTGAGTGCAGCAGCACATTCTGTTCCAGTCCAGATCTGGGGCAGACGGACCACCAGAACCTCAACTCCGTCCCAGTCTATCAGAACATCCTGGTTCTGAACCGGAGGCAGAATGAAAGCTGCTACACCGCCTCGTACAGGTCTGTGGCAGTCGGCTGTACCTGCGTCAGGGCCAAGACCAGTCACAGCTAAGAGAACCAGAACCAGGAGACAAGTGTGAACTTTCAGAAACAGAAACTGAGTTGGATCCCGGGACTGGGCCCGGACTGATCCTGAGCAGCTGGGAAAAATCCCAAACAAATAAGATGAGAAGAATTCTAACTGGACTGGGTTCTACTATACCACATGCTGGCTGGTTTAGCAGGTCCAAATAAAAATAAAAGTCCATCAGCTCCAGTTTCAGTCTAGTCTTTAGGAGTCCTCACACACACACACACACACACACACACACACACACCGTCCTCGTCCTCAGGAGCTCCAGTCCATCTCGGTGCGGTTGTAAGCGTTCTGCTTTGATGGGAAACTGAAACGAAACCCTTGTTCCAAAGATCCAGACTGTTTTGCTCTGGATCGTGTTCCGGTCCGTGTCCAAGCTCCAGATGAATTGTGACAGGATCAGACCCTTAGATGCGCTCTAGGCAGGAGTTCCCCAGTAATCAGTGGGTTGCTGGTTCAAATCCCAGCTCTGTCGTTGTGTCCTTGAACGTAAAAATCACAAACCTCTAAACTAGAAATGCCATTTTACAGTTGAAGCTCGAGAAATTGGAATTTGATGCAAAAGTTCATTTATGTCAGTGATTCAACTTCAAAGAAGACACTAATCCATGAGACTCGGATGCAAAGACAGACATTTCAAGGCTTTGTTATAATTGTGATGATTAAACAGATTATGACAACACCTAATCCAAAATCTCACACAATTAATTCAATTCAAGTTTAATTATAAAGCACCAAATCACGACAAGAGTCGTCTCAAGACACTTCACATAATAAACATTCCAATACGATTCAGTTCATTAAGCCAATCAGTAAAAAGTTTCCTATTTAAGGAACCCAGCAGGTTGCATCAAGTCACTGACTTTACAGCAATCCTCATAGCAAGCATTTAGCGACAGTGGAGAGGAAAACTCCCTTTTAACAGGAAGAAACCTCCAGAGGATCCTGGCTCAGTATAAGCAGCCATCCACCACGACTCACTGATGGAGAAGACAGAAAACACACACACACACACACACACCAGATTACTGGAGCAGAAACTTTGATCTGTCATCTTTTCAGTAACTCGTCTTGTCAAACCCAATAATCCTAAACGTTTTGTTCAAGTGGCAAATTTAGCCTTCATCAATGATTTTTTGTTGTCGTTTAACAAGTGGGAGTGGTGGCAGAAGAGCCTTCCCCGTTGTGAAGGGCTGCAGGATCGTGCTCCGCTCAGTCTGGCAAAGGCGTTGCGTCCTTAAGACACTTCACCCTCCTTGCCTGATGGTGGCAGTCGGAGGGACCGGTGGTGCCCGAGCACGGCAGCCTTGCCTCTCTCAGTGAGCCCCCAGACAGCTGTAGCTACAACGTAGCTCATCACCACCAGTGTGAATGACATTTATCAAGGATAACCAATATGGATGCACACGACTGTCCCACAGGACTTAAACTTTGATTTCACGAGTGCTTTTCCAGTGTTTTAGGGTGATCCGAGCATGGGGCCGTGGTGTTTGTGCCCCACCGTTCTACTGAGACCGTGCTGCAAGTGCCACGGTGGTTTCAGATGTTCGTTAGCAACACCGAGAGGCCGGCCCCAATCTCTGGTTCCTCTGGAAGATTCAACCTACGGAGCTTTGTCGATATTCTGGTAAAGACTTCGATATTCATACAGGTGCTTACGACAAAGTTGTCTTGGTAACAGAATGGATTTTAGTTCAGTTTTACTCTAAAAGGACCAATCTTGTTACGCTGATTAATATAAGCAAACATTAAGATCACCGGTGCCGTCTGGCTGGGCCCAGACCCAAATGTTGTCAGGTGAGCTGAATCCTTCAGCAGAACACGACTAAAGCAGCTAACGCTCGCGATCCTGTCACAATAATCAGTTCACTACAACTTTAGTGTCTCAAGCCGTCATAAATAATAAAAAATACACAAGAAACATTTTAAATCCAGTTTTTATTAAAGAGATTCAGTCAACTGAACACAAGCCTCCTGATATAAACCTGAAAATATAAAACACGCGCGCACACACACACACACACACACACACGTAACTGTGCAATGAAAAAACATATGTACAGTCCAGCTGCTCCAGATGAAGGAGGAAGCCGTAGGGGGATGAAGGTCACTCTGCAGCGTTGGAGCTTGTGTCTGAGGAGACAAACAACACGAGTCACACCTGTGGACAGGTGGAGATAAACTCCAACCTGGTGTAGGTTCCTGAATGGACTTCGTTTGAAGAAAGAGAGATTACATGGAAGACAGACCAGACCATGCATCAGCACCATGTGAGAGCTGCTGCACCATTAGACCACCTCCACACTAGCCGACTGTGGTCTCCATGACAACAGCCAGGTGTAGCACTTCCTGCCACTACCATGACATTTCTGAGCATTGATTTAAGATGGAAGATGTACACCAGTTTTAGCTGCATCAGGATTAGCTTGTAGCACGTCAGTCTGGTCTGAATTAGTCTCTTTTTCCAAATGAAGGTAAATCAAGAAGCTACGGAAAAAAAAATAATCTTTTTTTAACCCTCCCACTGTCCTAACGGGCGTGACCCCGCGAGGAAAGTTGACCATTGAGCGGGGTTGATGGTTTATCCCTTGAGGTCCACGTGGCAGGGGTGCGGAGTGAGCACCACCTCACCCCTGCCACGTGGACCTCAAGGGATAAACCATCAACCCTGCTCAGTGGTCAACTTTCCTGGCGGGGTCACGCATAAAGACAGTGGGAGGGTTAAAACCAAGGAGACCCAGTAGAAAAAGCTTGGAAACTGCTGTTCTGACTGAACCAACGTCTCAGATCTCAGAGCCAATAAAACTCCGTCCGCGCTTGGTAACTTCTGGTCATTACCAACTCCACTCATTAGTCTGCTCCGGTCATCAACCAGACTGCTCTAACCACCCAAATGTGTACCTGTCTGTAAATCAATAGGAACTAGTTAACCATCGCTGCCTAGTCAGGGTATCTGCAGGTTTAAGGGAGCCAAATTTAAGACTTTTTAAGACCTTTTTTAAGGCCACTTTGACCAAATTTAAGCTATTTAAGCAGGGCAGCAGTAGCTCAACAGGTTGAGCGGGTAGTCCAGTAATCGGAAGGTTGCAGGTTCGATCCCGACTCCGGACAGAGAATTCTTCCTTGGGCAAGACACTTAACCCACCTTGCCTGATGATGGTGGTCGGAGGGACCGGTGGCGCCTGTTCTCGGCAGCCTCGCCTCTGTCAGCGCGCCCCAGGGCAGCTGTGGCTACATCGCTACATCATGGCTCATCCCCACCAGTGTGTGAATGGATGAATGATACACTGTAGTGTAAAGCGCTTTGGAGTCCTGACTCTGAGAGGCGCTATACAAGTGCGGGTCATTTATCATTTAAGCTATAATTTCCAGCTATTGCCTGGAACCGGTGCTAACCACGCCACGATCATGGGATCCAGTTACCATTAAACTTGCACTTCCCCATGGTGCAAGCTCCCACTAGCTTAACCAGCTAATGTGCTCATCTAAAAATAGCCCCCTTTCACAACCAACTGTGTACGGTTCCGCTTACGCCAACATCGTACACAAAAAACGCTGAACACTAACTAGAAATTCATGAAAATTTTACAGAAATAAAAGAATCTTGTTTATTGGGTCTTTGGTCATTTAAGACCTCTGGAAACTGTATTTAAGGATTATTTGTAATTTTTAAGGATTTTTAAGGCCTTAAATTTGGAAAAGCTAATTTAAGGCTTTTTAAGACTTTTTAAAGACCCGCAGATACCCTGCTAGTCCAACATGGTGGAACTACACCCCCTCCTGGTGTGAGCTGGCAGCTGCGTCTATGCTGAAATGAAACCAGAACCAGAAATCTAGGTGTTTTACATTCAGACGGCTCTGATAAGAGGCGACACAGGTGGTGCACCACAACACTTCCTGTTTGTGTTGGGGCAGTTCCAAGACGAGTCCAGATCCACGGCTGAGGTGTTACCTGAAAGAATGTTAAGCTAACGCTCTACTCACTTTTTCCATCACAGGCAACAATCTTCACTTTGTCCACCTTCACCAGGTCCGTCACCTCTCGGAACTCCACATCGTTCAGAACAAACGTCCACACGTTATCGCAGAACCTGTAGGTGTTCAGAGAGCCCTGCAAGACAGACGCCAGAACCAGTTCAGCAGTCAAATTACTGTCTGTTGCAGACATGTAGTGATGTAGCAATGACAGGCCACAAGCCTTGATGTTTAAAGGTCGTTGCTGCAGAAAGGAACAGGCTGATCTTGTACTTTGAAGTTTTTTAGATAGATCTGCAACATTTGCCAGAGGGTAACAGCTGCTTGGCCTTTTTGATCACTGCTGGGGAGTTTGTAGACCAAGTGGGACTGTCGCTTAACTCCTTGGTATTTAAAGGACTTTGGTTTCTACACACTGTCCACTTATGTTGAGAGGCTGCAGGTTTGTGCCGTGTTTACTGGAGTCTATTCTAATTTCATTAGTTTATGTGGTGTTCAGTAAGAAGTTGTTCACTGAGCACTACTCGGCAGGGATGTCCCGATCTGATCACATGATCGGAAATCGGCCCCGATCGCGTGGTTTCAGACTGATCGGGACTTGGGCTTTACTTCCCGATCCGGAGTTGGATACTGGGTTCAAATTACAGGACAGCAACTTGGTTCTCCTTAAAGGTTGTCAGGCTCCCCTGATGCCCTTAACTTACACACCCAGAAGGAGCACAAAAAAGACCCAATTTCTACCTGTATTATATTATTTATATGGACTCAGAGTAGCGGGGATTCTTTCGGGCTGAGATGCAGAGAGCGGCAGGCAGTAGGGCTGTCGCAATAATCGCAAGA
The DNA here is from genome assembly GCF_043380555.1 of Nothobranchius furzeri. NCBI lineage: Eukaryota > Metazoa > Chordata > Actinopteri > Cyprinodontiformes > Nothobranchiidae > Nothobranchius > Nothobranchius furzeri. The sequence goes on from NC_091749.1 coordinate 65,793,196, forward strand.
ACAATATATCGCGATATTAAGAAACCCACCGCGCTGCATGACGTGCCACCGCAATTACCGCACTTGATTAAATCTCGCGACAGCGCATGCTGAGAGGTAAAGTCCGCGCAGATCGAGGAGATTGTAGGGCACTTTTTTTTATTTCTGTTAGATGTTGCAGCCACATTTGCATTTCAAAGTTAAACCTCCTGAATGTTGTTTTTAAGTTCAGTCAGAGAATGCCGTTACTGCCCTTTGATCTGCATTCAATTAAGTGTTAAAAATGGCCATGTATTGTTTTCTAACATTTTTTAAATGTGTAAGCACAATGTTTCAAAGGAAATATTGCCATGAGTTTAGTAATTAACAAACAAATTTGCTAAGTACATAAATAAAAACGGGGTGCAATAATATCGCATATCGCAATATTGAGCTGCCCTGACTCACCGCAGGGGGAATTCCTCAACCGCGACAGCCCTAGCAGGCAGACCGCTGATTATTCATGAACTCCAGCCGCGTTCTGCACACGGCCACAGTAACATTTTCTAAGTTTCTAAGTGGCGTCACCAAAAAAATACATAATTAACACACAGTCGTTCGTGTCCGTTCATGTTCTCTCTGGTAAGTTCTGTCTGTATTTCAGCATGACGTGTGGACGCGGACTCGAGGGCAAAAAAAACCTGATCGGGACATCCCTACTACTCGGCCAGACTAATCACTTTGTTCCTGTAGGCAGATTCATCGTCTTAGGAAATGAGCTCTACGTTACATGATTTCTGGTAGATGCTGGAAAGAAGTCATGGGTGTATAATGGGCAGAGGAGGCTCAGCACACAGCTGTGTGGGATGCCGATACTGAGGCTGACAGTGGTGCTAATAGGAGGAATGGGCGCCAATCCCAACAGACTGGAGATGCAAGTATTTCCAGATTAGGAGGTCAGGGAGGATGGTAACAAATAAGGGGCTCAAATCCACAAATAGCCTCCAGAGACAACGGTTTCTGTGTTCAAAGTGATTTAGAATTATATGGAGGGCAATGGAGATTCCGTCTTCAATATATCTGTTAAGCCTGTAAGCAAATGTGGTTCAAAGGAACACAAACATGCATGTTTGGTTGATTAGCTATTTTAAATCCTCACTGGGGTTTGTGCATTAGTGTGTGCTGTGAATGATTGTCCTCCCAGTGACCTCTGGAAAAGCAGGACAGCTGTGAGGGCCAGAAGGTAAAGAGCCACTGGGCCTGTGAATAACAGCTGACTGACAGAAGGGTACCACAGGTCATCTCAAGTCAGCAACGCTAACCCTGGTAGCTGACCTTTGGCCATCATCATCCGACCCTTACCCTAACACACCCAAGTCTCACGACCTTCAGAAAGTATTACACCAGTGACGCCGACACGTGTGTAAAAGATTTGATTACTGTACAGTAGAAATCAGCACAATCACACACCAAACATGTAACTGCACTCAAGCTGTAAGTGCAGGAAACTCACCTTAAAGTTAACTCTGTTACGGACTCTGTTGGCTAGAGCTGTGTTGATGGCTTTGTCAAACTGGAGGAGGACCTGGAGAGCCAGCTGAGGAGTGATCTGCTGCGTCTGGACACACACCCACGTACAAATCTTTAATCTACACACACACGCGCGCAAATATGTATTCCACACACACACACACACACACACACACACACACACACACACACACACACACACACACACACACACACACACACACACACACACACACACAAGCCTGACTGGATCCAACCCAGAAGCGACTCATCTCAGTACTGGGCCGTAGATCTGACCCGCTGATAAACTAACAAAAGCTCAGCAGTGTTCCGCTTAGGGCCCCGAACCCGAACCTTATTCTCAGAAAGCAGCGATGCAAACACGTATACGGCCTGAATGCAAACCGGCTTCTTCTGAATAATGAATCACTTGGTGCGGAGCCGGGCCGCTGCTAACGGGGAGCTAACGATGAGCTAGCGCGTTCTCCGTTTCCGGGTCTGCCGTCTTTTTCACCTGAATGAGTTCGTCCAGACTCTCCTGAAGGCTGTTTCCTAGAGTGGTGTTTCGATACAACTGGTACGCCATGTTCCAAATGGGTTTTACGGCAGCTAACGACAGCTAGCATAAAAAGTAAACAGTTACGTTCCTCTACTAACATGCAGACTGAGCATGCGCAACTCAAGTAGTTTCAAAATAAAAGCGGTATTCTCAGATTTATTCTAAATGAAAAAAGTTAATGGGTCCCACTCCATTAAGAGACGCTTTCATGTAGATTTACTCATAGTTGTAAACATGGTTTTGGCCTGAGTAAGGGAGGAAACCAGCATCCCAGAGACAAGCTGCACCGATGAGACACTGCGACCCGGAGACCGCAGATTCAGACCTTCTCCCCTTTCTTAGTAAGCAGTAAGAACATTTTATTTAAATAGCGCTTACCACAGACATAGAATCACAAAGTGCTTCACATAGATCAAAACAAAATAAAACAAAGTCATAAAATCATAATGATCTCAAAGCAGAATCAGATTAACATCAGAAAAAATAAAGTCATAAAATTATAAATTTTCATAAACAGATGAAAGATTAAAATTTTGAGTTAAAAATAAGAAAAAAAAAAGGTTTAGGTAAAAGCAGCTTTAAATAAAAGGGTCTTTAGCTGTTTTTTTAAAAGTGTCCAGACTGCCAATGCTGCATAAGGATGAAGGAAGATCATTCCAGAGTCGGGGTGCGACAGCCTGGAAGGAACATCACCTCGACTTTTATATCTGGCCTTTGGAACTTCTAGAAGGTTCTGGTGGGTGGACCTAAGGGCTCGGGTTGGAGCATAAGGCTTTAACAGTTCAGTAATATAGGGAGGAGCATGACCTTGTTGAGCATTGAAAATTATAATCAGGATTCTAAAATGAACTCTAAATTTAACGGGTAACCAGTGCAGAGACCTTAGAATAGGAGTGATGTGTGCTCTTCTGTTTGCTCCGGTTAGGAGCCTCGCTGCAGAGTTCTGGACCAACTGAGGTAGGTCAAGGGCTGTTTTGTTAAAAACATGTGAAGCGTGTGTTGCAGTAATCTAGACGGGAGGAGACAAAGGCATGGAGAACCATTTCAAGTTCATGTTTTGACACCAACCTTCGCAGTTTGGAGATATTTCTTAAATGATAAAAACAGTTTCGGACCAATGTTTTTGAGTGACCTTCAAAAGACACTGATTGGTCAAAAATTACACCCAAATTTCTTAAGTTTGTCTTGATGGCAGAGGATACATTACCAAGTTGTAGACTAATCAGGGGACCCAAGCTCTCAGGGGCAATGGTCCGACATTCTGTCTTTTCAGAGTTTAACTGAAAGAAGTTATCTTCTAGCCAGCTGGTGATAGCTGATAGACACTCTAGTAATTCAGACAGTTTGTAGAACTCAGAATCCTTAAAGGAGCAGTTCTTGCTGTGAGACAACAATGCAACTACCTGCACCACCATGCACTTGTAAACACATTCATCTTTTTAAGGTTTTTTAAATGGGATTTTCACCAGAGTCTAAAACGTGTTAATTGCAGTTGTGTTTATTTTCATGCTGAAGTTTTAGTTACTTTAAAAACTCACTGGATTTTGTTTCTTTGTTTTGTAGAGTATAATTCCATCCTCCAGCTGAAAGGGCTTTATGTAATTACTGCTCTTCACGTTCTCATGCAGTTGGCCAAATCAAGCAGTAGATGGCAGCACAACATCAAACAGGTTTGTTCTGCGGCTTTTTGTTTCTCCTTTGCTTCCGAATTTCTGTAAAAGGTCTCAATGGTGTCTTACCACCTCCTGTCCTACAAAGCAATCAGAATTGTTGTCTGAGGGCCAAAAAGCAGCCTACTCATTTATTCTCACAAGTGGAGCCATGTGGCTTTCTGCATAATGCTCCTCTTGACATTTAGATTTAGAAAAAACGTATTAGAAACACTTTTTAGTATATTTTATCCCAACAGACACACAGTTGAAAATGAGCAGGAATGGTGGATGAATGAAGGAAAATAACTGGAGGAGAAAGTTGACAAGAGGACGTACAAGGAATTCTAGACCCGCAGAAGAGAGAAAACAAAAAAAAACTTAAATTCAATTGAATTTCAGTTCAGTTTATTTATATAGTGCCAAATCACGACAAGAGCCGTCTCAAGGCACTTCACACAGTAAACCTTCCAGTACAGGTCAGTTCATTAAGCCATTCAGTAAAAAGTTTCCTACTTTAGGAACCCAGCAGGTTGCATCAAGTCACTGACTAGTGTCAAGAGTCTTTACAGCAATCCTCATACTAAGCAAGTAGCGACAGTGGAGAGGAAAACTCCCTTTTAACAGGAAGAAGCCTCCAGAGGATCTTGGCTCAGCATAAGCAGCCATCCTCCACGACTCACTGGGGATGGAGAAGACAGAGCACACACACACACACACACACACACACACACACACACACACACACACACACACACACGCACGCACGCACGCACGCACGCACGCACACACACACACACACACACAGAGGACCCACTGGGCTTGCGAAAAGCTGTCAGGCTCTACTGAGTGCCACAATGCAGCCATTTTGGACGGCATCATTAAAATAACTATATTGCCATCTTCCTCTTTGCCCCCACCTTCAGATCTGACCACTTCTTGATGTTCATCACAGATCTCTCTGTCTTTCTTGCAACATTCACCGCTGCAACAACAGTTCGCCACTCAATAAAACATTTTCTGTAACCACAAGCACCTCGACGTTAGTGTCATTGAAATTGTGTTTTCTAGACCTTCTCGTTTCTATGGTTACCCAGGAAATGCCACCTATCAATCAACTTTTGGAGCCATGATGGATGAAAAATTGTCTTGGAAACCACATAAAAACAGCGTCAAACTAAAGTAGCTAAAACAATTCCAATGTTAAATAGAGTAAAATGGTCACTGGACGGTTAATCCCTATAATTTATACTACTGAATTGAAATTTGGAGGAAAACAAATAAAACTTCAAACTTCAAATCCAATTAACATCTTGCAAAACAAAAAAATAAGCAATAAAAATCATTACAAGAAATGACTACAGAGATCCATCCAACCCAATAATTATAAAATTCAAAACATTAAAATTCTATGACCTAGATGACTATATGTTTAAAATGTATTTATAATACATTAAAATACCTTCCTGCAAGTTTAATTAAAACATTTACAAAAAGGCACAGTAAATAGAATTTAAAGGGACATGAATTATTTGTAATACAAAGCACAGAATAAGTGTAAAGGAGCATTGTGTCTCCACATACGGAGAAAAATATGGAATATATTAAGCAATGAAATCAAGAATGCAAAACCAATATTTACTTTAAATAAGCTGATTACAAATAAAATGCTGAACTTAAATAGATTTGTTACATAAATGAGTAAGGAAAGAGTGGAAGGAGAGGAACAAATGAGTATGTATGCAAATGTGTGTGAATGATAAATGACCCGCACTTATATAGCACCTTTCAGAGTCAGAGGACTCCAGAGCACTTTACCCTACAGTGAGTGAGTCATTCATCCATTCACACACTGGTGGTGATGAGCTACAATGTAGCCACAGCTGCTCTGGGGCCACAGACAGAGGGGAATATAAAAGTGTGTGTGTGTGTGTGTGTGTGTGTATATGTGTGTGTGTGTGCGTGCGTATATATTCTTGTTCTTCTTTCTGTGTTATTTTAGTTTTTTCTATTTTTCTTCACTTTATAAATTTAATTTGTGTTAGCAAACCAATCCAGAAATCACTTTGCTCAAAGTTAATTTACAATCAGACTTTTGTTTCAATGTTGTTTTAGTTCTTCTTTCTGTCCCCTTTTCATTTTGGGTTTAGTCATTTTATTTTGTAAACTGATTTCAATATGAATTAATGAAAATAAATTTGGAACAAATAAACTTTGTATTATGTAAAAGTAAATGACAGTTCATGGCAGAAAGTTGGTGTGTAGGAGGCGGGGTATGATCCAAAGTTATACCTGATCAAATTTCCAGGACAAGTGGGATTTATTAAGCAGGAATTACGAGCAGCTGTGTGTGTAAAGTGTTTGACAGGCCTAAAAAAATAATTAGCCTAAGTTAAAGTTTTTGCTGAGCTTAAGTGGAGTTTTATTAAGGATCCAATGATTTAATAATGAGGACCCTGGACTTGAAAGCTTTACACATGTAATTTTCTCACAGATATATGATGAAGCTTAATACACATAATAAGAGACTATGAATTTGATATTTCCAAGTGTCCGTGAATGCAGCATAATCCCATTGATTCTGGATGTTTAGTGTGTTTTCTGACCAGAGGCAGCTCTGTTACCTAATCCACACTTTTATTAGAAACTTCAACTTTTTCATGGTAACTTTTCAGGGATGCTGATTGTTTCCTCCTGAAATAGTTTCCTGGTTTTGTTCATCTAAAAGTTTTTTATCTGTGTAAACATCTGTTGCTGTGACTGAATCGGAGCTGCTGAACAAAGATTTAATTATCAGAAGAATTAATGTTTGATTTTGTTGTGAAATCATCTTTGATGTGAAAGCAGCACCGAGCTCCAGCGAGCACTAATTAAATCAAAATCCTCCTCAAACACATCCGACCGCCATCTCGGATTTGGGAATGGAAACTGTGTGTTTCTCCAGGATTTAACCATCTCCCGCTTCTTATTACCTCAAAGGGAACTTGTGTCTGATCCCGTAATCCATCCATCCACGTCTCATTAAAACTTTTGATGAAGCTCCTCTCGTTACAGAGCAGAAAAAGAAAATTTAACAGCATCAGAAACAAGTTAGGGTCAGAAACAGCTCCTTCAACCAGAACAATAACCAACCGTTGTTCTCTCCGGATTCCAGAACAGACTTTTATCATTGTTGCTCACCTGAAACCTGTGAACACATTCATCCTCTCACAAACCTGCAGCCGCTCACAGCGTTTGATGTCTTTCACAGAGTTAAAGTAGAATAAGTGTGACTGGATGCAAAAATCAAGATGAATGCTGTGTGCAGACGGGAGGCAGGCGATGAAAGCTGGCGGTGAGGCCACTCCATCTTAACATGGCCGCCCTGTGTCTTATGATATCTTATCATTAGTTTACCTGACAGTGATGGAGCAGCCACAGCCACCCCCCGCGCTGTGAGCCATGTATAAAAGTAACCTTCTTTCCATAATAATGGCTATTTGTCACTTCCTTAACTGTCACAGGAGAAGGGGGACAAAAACAAGGTGGAATTTAACGGGGGGGCAGTCCCGAGGAGTCAGACTGATTCCGATGTGTTCAGGGACGATGGGACTAAAGTGAAACCAAATTGCTCTGAGATGGGATGAGTTCATGACCTGTCAGGCGATGCTCAGGGCTGACAGATGACTGTGAAGATCAGAAGGTTGATGTGGAACAAGAGGGCTGAACCTTAGCATGTTCCCTTACAGCATAATATTGTAATTCCATATTTTTACACACCTGGCAAACACCTGGCAGACACGTAGGTCTGTGAGAACCAAATGGTTTTCTTCTGCTGGAAGACACTTGCAGTTCAGACCAATCAGAACGCAGCTGCTGGTGTAACCGCTGGGTGCCTAAACTCTGCTGAAACGGGCAGAACTTTTGGCCTCACTGTGGTGGCGTCAGATAGAGAAGCTGATTGAGTTTGAGCTGAATGATGAGCACCGACAGAGGAGATTAATTGGTCAGCCACAGGAGCAGCACCTGCTCTGATCTCGCATTAGTCTTCAGGACCATTTAACTCCAAACGCGTTCCTCGCTGTGATTGATGCATCGGATTAGCGTCATAAAGCGCTGTGAGAAGTTGAACTTGTCTGAAGAGACATCATCACCCAGAAGCAAGATCATAGAAAGATGGCTATGGGATTATTAACTGCTTAAGTAAAAAAAAAACATAGCAAAGACTGGTTCTGGAGGAAACAAAAGCCTTGGACCAGGAAATACAATAAGATTTAGTTTGAACAAATGAGATTTTTTTAATCACTTCCTGCCTTTGTAAAGCTTTTTTATAAGTCAGGGGACCCAAAAACTCTTCACGTAGCAGTTAGTCATTCACTCACTCACACACTGGTAGTGATGAGCGATTTAACAGCCACAGCTGCCCTGGGGCACACTGACAAAGGTGAGGCTGCCATACACAGGCACCACCACACTGTTCTTAGGTGTTCCTACAACACGTTCTCACTCCCAGAGCGTCAAAAACAAACGCTTGGTCAGCCAACCTCCGCATCAGACCCCTGACGCCAAAAGTGCCCTTTTTCATCTCTTGTGTGCGAAAAGGGGTTTTTCCCTTTTCTGACTGAAGATCCCAATGCAGCGTAAAGCTGACGCGATGGGATGTCCGCAGCCAGTGCACCAAACAAGCTCATTGTACCTCACCCTGACCTTATCCTCTTGTTATTTAACCTTCCCCTCACCCCTATTCTTAACCACCTTGCTAGCTAACATGTTAGTGGTGTGTCGGTCGCTCTAAAAGCCGGCTCTATGAAGAGGACGGCGGGAGCCGCCTCGTCATTGGTCGGGTTTGGACAGAGGCAACGCTAGGGGGAGGTTTCAACTACCAAGGTGGAGGTTAAAAGTAGAGGGTATTTGTAACCTCCCCCTCTCCAGAAGGTATCTTCTAACGTTCCCCTTGGGCGGCAAATACGAAAATTCAGTCAGAATGCATGGGAAACCAACGCTCGATCACAGTGAGAGTAACGTTTTAGGTAACAAGAGGGTTAAGGTTAGGATGAGGGTGAGGGGAAGAGGAAGGGGAAGGTTATAAATAGCAAAATGTTAAGGTTTAGATGCGGTTAAATGAGCTGGTTCGGTGCCGCATCAGAGGACATCCCTTCGCCAGAAAAGGAAAAACCCCTTTTCGCACATACTGTAAGTGATGAAAAAGGGCACTTTTGGCGTCAGGGGTCTGATGCGGAGGGTGGCTGACCAAGCGTTTGCTTTTGACACGCTGGGAGAGAGAATGTGTTGGTTCTTAGACACCTTAAGTTGGGCTGTGGTCAGGGGTGGACTGGCCTACTCACAAACACCCATTCTGAGGGCCGACGGGTCATAGAAATGCCAGCGCCGATTGTTGTCCCAGTCCACCCCTGGCTGTGGTTGGCACTAAATACGCCTTGAATATAGGGGTTCCAAAGGGTTCTATCCTTGTTCTTATCGTTGTCTTAATTGTTTGTTTATTGTTGATTATCTTTAGGTCCAGCTCCAGGGGATCTATCCAAACCAGTGGGCACCAGTTTGGGAGTGAAGGTTGATGTGGCCCTTTCATTTGATGAGCATATAAACACAACTGTTCAGACATGCTTCTTCCACTCGTGCCACTTCTCCAGGATTGAGTAAATGTTCTTGAGGAAGCAACTCAACACTGTAATCCATGCTTTTGTCACATCGAGGCTTGACTATTGTAATTTTGTTCTGACAATAGGGCATGGAAGGCTTCCATAAGCAGATTGCAGTTGGTGCAACCGCAGCAGCTAGGTTTTAGACTGATACAAGGGGAATGGGATCACATCACTCCAGTGCTGGTGGACTTACACTGGCTACCAGTTTGTTTTAGAATTGATTTTAAGGTTTTAGTCTTTGTTTTTAATGTTTTATCTGGGGATGTGCCGGTCTATCGTCATTCATTTGTAAACCGCCATGTTCCAATGCGTTCAGTGCAGTCTGCAAACTAGTGTCTGCTGTCTACCCCGAGATATAACCGGGAAATGAGAGGCGGGTGAGTCTTCTCAGTGGTTGAGCCACCAGCTTTGGAATGCTCTGCTTTTGGTTGTTCGAACAGTCCATCACTTGAAAGGGAAAATTAATAAAGAAGAGGTAATCAGTGGATCCCGGGAAAGGCAGAATTGGTAGAAAGAGCAGAATAAGGAGAGAGCAGTGATGAAGGTCACACAAAAGCTAGCCTGAACAGATGCGTTTTCAGCTGTGGCTGACTGAAGTGAGTTAAAAAGTGCTGTTTTAAAAAAATTAACGATGATGATAATGATGAATTAATTATACTGTGTGCTAGTCATTGACATTGTTATAGTTATATATACATAAATTGACTATGTCATATCTCGGTTTCTATTATTATAATTTTATTGGGTTTATTTCTTAATTCAAATTTTTGCTCATCATTTATCTTTTCTTGCACCAAGTACCACAGCATTTCCTAATGTTGTGATTCTTTCACATTTGGCAATAAAACCCTTCTGATTATATCTCTCCTGTCTTAGCTTCCCTACATTGGCTACCTGTTAAATTCAGAATAGATTTTAAGATCCTCCTTCTCACATATAAAGCTCTTAATAATCAATCTCCATCATACATCAGTGACCTGATTGTTCCATACATTCCTAACCGAGCACTTCACTCTCAGACTGCAGGTTTACTGGTGGTTCCCAGAATATCTAAAAACAGGATGGGAGGCAGATCTTTTAGCTATCAGGCTCCTCTCTTGTGGAACCAGCTCCCAGCTTTAGTCCGTGAGGCAGACACCTTGTCTACTTGTAAGACTAGGCTTAAAACATTTTTATTTGATAGGGCCTATGGTTAAAATCTGATGTTAGCCTAAATCTGGACAAGTGGGGGAATAGAGGGAGGTGGAGTGTACAGTCGGTAAAGACGACTCTCCCTTGCCCTGCCTCCAACATGCCTCCATCTAAAAGGCTAGGTTAACCAGCATTATCTCTGTAGTTATGCTGCTATAGGCTTAGACTGCAGGAGGACACACTGACCACTTTCCACAGTCGACTACTTTCTTCTACAATTTGCTCTTTAACTGTATTATTTCCTGCTATTTCAGCTGTTAACTTTATTTTTCCCTAAGTATTTTTCTCCCCGAAAGAAGCTACAATTGTCACGATGTGAGCTAGGAGGAGGTTTGGACCCAAAATGCAGAGAACCCAGATGACATGAGGCAGGAGCGAGTTATAAAGTAAAATCCCTTTATTTTGATGGGAACAAAAATAATCCAAAAGGGGCAGGAAGCCAAAAACCAATGTCCTGAGATCCTGGAGACCAAAAACACAAAATTCAAAAGGGAAGGAAGCCAAAAACATAAATCCAAAATCCTAATAAGTAGAATCCTTGAGATCTAGAGACTAAGAGCTCCTTTAAAAAGCAGACCTGGAGATATCAAAACCTAGAGACAAGAGAGGGAACGAGACAATGCTGACAACAAACAATGGACCGACGAAACACTGAGATACAGACAGGGTTTTATACACTGGGGAGGATGAGAGGGAGATGAGCTGCAGCTGTTTGAGGAGAGAGAGACCAGGTGAACTCAATTACTAATCAGGGAGGAAACTAACATGACCTAAGAGTAAAACCTAAAGACAAGAAGAGCAGGAAACATAACGGAAGTTACGGTGTAACTATGGTTCTGTGAGTTCCTGGATGACTGCCAGTCACAGGGGTCACTCGGAACTTCTCGGGCGAGAAGATCCCGGGAGACCCGAACGTAGCTATCGGCGCGTAATTTATAGACTCGCGACCAGGTGCGCTACGTGTCACGTGCGTGACTTTGTTTACATTAGTACTCGACCTGCGCAGAGCGCGAGGAGATACATCCACTCTGTTTACTGCCACTGGCAGTCAGGAGGGAATGAAACAGAACTAATAATCTAAGGGGGGAGGAAAACCACAAACACCGGTGGGAAAAACATACTAAAGAGACTAATAACATGAACAGCTGTAACTAAAGGAAAATGACCTAAGAGTAAAACCTAAAGACCAGAAGAGCAGCAAACATAACTAATATTCTAAGGGGGGAGCTGAAACTAAAGGAGAACACAACAGAAAGAAAAACTACAGGGGCGTGACTAAAGGGAACCGCGGGAGCACTGGACCTGGGAGGGGGATACCTGAGGAGGGAAACCTAGGGGGCTGAAGATCTGGGGACAAATGGGGAACACCAGGAGACACATGAGGAAGACACAGACAAGCACACATGAGGGCGCTAGGAGACACAAAAGGAGAACCTAGAGAGGGATGGAGAACACAAGGAGACATATGAGGGGAGACGCAGACGCAGACCATGACAACAATGGTGTTCTGCTGAGCTGTGGTGCCCTCATGGAGGGGGCCATCAGCTAGCACACTGTTGCTAACCACTTAAACATTCCCCTTTTTGTGATAATAGCATTTTACTTTCTTTGACATTGAATGTGCTACTGCTAGTTTACCCGTTTAATTATAGATTCACTAGGATTAATACAATAAAGTTTATCTCTTAACAAATAGAATATTTACTAAGAAATCACAATGTAACCATAGAAATGCTACTTGGTATTTCTGTTGTGTGTGTGTGTGTGTGTGTGTGTGTGTGTGTGTGTGTGTGTGTGTGTGTGTGTGTGTGTGTGTGTGTGTGTGTGTGTGTGTGTGTGTGTGTGTGAGGGTCCACAAGTATGAAAATGTGTCTTAAAGCTACAATCCGGAGTTTTTTATCCAACAGCACCATCTAGTGGCTGACTAATGTACTCCTTGAAATGTTCTCATGACTTTCGTGTTTACGAAAGCAACGCCTCTCGTTCGTGAAGGTGCACCTAGCCGGCAAACAGAGCTAAATCACATTGTTTTACAATTATCATTCTCGTGTTATGTGTTTTATTAATATGTGTATATTTCAAAGACTTTACTTGCCCATGACAAAGTTTGCCAACTCTGCGTCTGTCAAGGTACGTCCTCAAACACTCGCACTCGCTCTGTGATTGACAGCTGTATGCAGGCGGATGTCTAACGCTGTTAGCTATTGCTGAATGGCACTCGGTTCAAACTGCATGGGGCCCTAAGGGACAAGGGATGGGCTTAGTAAAAGAAAAAACTGAGGTATTGCCTACATAACATCACAGAACAGGGTGAGATCATCCCTTTTACATATTTAAAAAAAAAATCATACATACATCCTGAAAGGGGAAAACTCCGGATTGCAGCTTTAATTTTTCCATCTCACCTGCTGAGCTGCCAGCCGAGGTAGAATTCACAAAGTATGACATTTATAAAATTGATTAAACAGGAATGGTGGTGGCCTCTTTGTTAATAAAACAAACACTAAAACCATTAAATCAAATTAAATCAATCAAATCACTCTAACAAGGATCACGAGCTGAGGAGGAAACAGGTCTTCACAAACACAGCTGGTTCGATCTGACCTCTGACCTCTACTGGAGCTGGAGCTCCAGCATCTCTGCTCTGAGTAAAGACATCACGTCCTCTTGTCCTCACTCACATTCTGTCTTTATTATTACATAACAGCCAAGTAAATACAACAGATTCATGGAGCGTAATGGCTTCCGTGTTGGCCGTCTCTGCCTGGATGCTCCGCTGCGGCCTGATTGATGCCGCGCAGCCCGTCGAGTCTGAGCTGCAACAACAAGACCAAAACAAAACGAGTGCATTGAGGCGGCGGGGGGGATTCACAGGGAGCGCCTCGTGGATCCGAAGCATTAAGGTGCTGCTGCGGTGTGAGCTGCCTGATAATGGAGCAGGGCCTTAGGACTTGCCTGCTGCCAACAAGGACCCTTGACACGCAGCTGCCTTAATGCTCACCGCTTCTCGGACAAAAATTGACATCAGCTGGAGAGCAAAGCAATCAGGCGAGCTGGAGTCACAGAGCATTTACGCCTCCGCGGAGCTCCGAACAGCAAATCTTGACCTTAAACAAGGTCTTTGTTTCATTTTTCTTCCATCCAAGAGCGTGACTTCCTGAAAGCTGCAGCTGCAGGGATTTCCTGCAGGTGATCTGTGGGTTTAGCCCACTCAGTCTTAGTTGGTTTGATCTTGATGCTGCAGAACAACAAACCTCACCATGAGGGATGAAAGCACGAGGAGGAGTAATGCACCAGACGACGACGAACTTTTGTTTTTCAGAGGGAAAGCTGAGATAAACGTGAAGGTTCAAACAGTGGATGAAAAGCAATGTGAAGCAGATAAACTTGGATTTCAACTTTCTGAGGTGGAAACAGCAAACCATGGCCGAGGTCAAAGGTCAGCAGATGTCCTTCAGAGCTGTGGGTCACGGCCAGGGGTCAGAGCCAGGATTCAGGGCTAGGGTCGGGGGTGTGGACTAGCTTTGTGCAGGTGCAGGTCTCCTCCTGATGAAGCCCTCCTAGTGTGTGAGCGGAGCCGTTAAACAGCTGAGGAGATGAACTAATTAAACTGCTTCGTTAACACGTCTGACTCCATAAAAGTGAAGGAGTGAACGGGACGCTGCTAACGCGGCTACGTCCCATTAGCGTGAATCGCTTAATGAAGCTAGCTGAAGGTCTGCCACTGTGAACTCGGTGAATTAGCATAACTACTTCCAGCATGTTCCCTAAGTAATGCTCTCATTTGCACATCACTGAGTTGGCTAATTCAGGCCTCAGCGAGGGCGGCTCATAATTAAAGAGTCCCTCTGATTTTTAATGAAGTTTGTGTTACATCAATCCTGACAGTAATGAGGGCCATGTGGAAACAAAAAGCTGCTAATAATTAAATTCACCAACCCGATTGAGGGATAACGACTCCTGAGGAGGAATTACATGACTAATTATTAATTAAATATTCAGAGTATCAAACAGCATTTGGAGGGTGTGTGCGTGCATATGTGTTTGTGTGTTTGTATGTGCGACTGCTCTCCCATCAGCCCAGGATCAGCTCCAACCTGAGGATTGGCGGGTCTGGGATTACATCTGAACAGATTCTGATCCTCGGAGCTCAGATTCGGTCCAGGCTCTAGACTCAGCAGCAGGTGGAGACGGGTCAGACATCTTCCTGGTTGATCAGACCAATCACACTCCTGAAGAACATTTATCTTCAGAGTGGTTCGATTTTTGGGAGAATCCTGTTGTGCACAGATATGAATGGAATCATTAATATTAATAGCAGGAAAATAAAATGGACAAAAATGTGTTTTAGTCCAACCTGAGATGTTTAATAATGGGTTCATCTAGTTGTTTAGGATATGGAATGTGTGTGTGTGTGTGTGTGTTTGCGCATGTGTGGTGTGTACTTGTGTGTGTGTGTGTTTGTGCATGTGTGGTGTGTATGTGTGTGTGTGTGCGTGTGTGTGTGTGTGTGTGTGTGTGTGTGTGTGTGTGTGTGTGTGTGTGTGCGTATGTTTGTGTGTGTGTGTTTGTGCATGTGTGGTGTGTGTGTGTGTGTTTGTTCATGTGTGGTGTTTACATGTGTGTGTGTGTGTGTGTGTGTGTGTGTGTGTGTGTGTGTGCGCGTGCGCACTTGTACTGTATGTGTGTGTTTGTGCATGTGTGTGTGTGTCTGCTCTTCTTTTTCTCACAATGCAATAGAACTGAAACCAGATAAAAATCTATTTAAATAAATTATGAAGTCATCTTGTCACAAATTAGAAACAATTTAATTGATTTATACAGATGCTCTTTATGTAATTAATTAAGCTAATTATTATTATTATTACATTAAAAATATTTTTGCCAAGAAAATTTGAATCTGCTTCTTATTTTGTTCCTAAACGATGAAAATAATTAACATTTTAAAATCATCTAATCCTTTAAACCAGCTGTTTGTGCACGCGCTACGATTGATCAAAGATCAATTATTCAGGTTTAGTTTAGAATTAAAATCTATTAAAAAAAATCTGGCTGCGCGAAATCATGATCAGGTGGAATCACCCGAACCATCACACACACACACACACACACACACACACACACACACACACACACACACACACACACACACACACACACACGCACGCACGCACGCACGCACACACACACACACACACACGCACGCACGCACGCACGCACACACACACGCACGCACACACACACACACGCACGCACGCACGCACACACACACACACACACACACGTGCCTCTTTTATCTTGTCTGTCACGTGACACAAACGCGTCCCGGTAACGCTGCTCCGCTCAGCGGCGGGTTGTCCTCCTGTCAGAGCCTCCAGCCGCACGCAGGAGGCTCAGGGACCGGGACATTGTGCCGCACCTGCCGGGACGCAGGCGGGAGGCAGAAGGAGCCGCGCGACGCAAAACTTTTCCTGAACTTGAGGTGGGAGTTGCTTTCCAACCGAGTGGCTGAGCCATGACACAGAAACGGAACCGGGGCTCCCGCCGTGCGTAAAGGCGCAGAGAGTAACTGGAGGAGAAAGTTTGGCCGCACTGAGACTGAAGTGATCCGGCTCGGATCCGGTGCAGCAGAACAATGCCCCGGCCAGGGAGGAACACCTACAGCGACCAGAAGCCCCCGTACTCCTACATCTCTCTGACGGCCATGGCGATCCAGAGCTGCCCGGACAAGATGCTCCCCCTCAGCGACATCTATAAGTTCATCATGGACAGGTTCCCCTACTACCGGGAGAACACGCAGCGGTGGCAGAACTCCCTGAGACACAACCTGTCTTTTAATGACTGTTTCATCAAGATCCCGCGCAGGCCAGACCAGCCCGGAAAGGGGAGCTTCTGGGCTTTGCACCCGAACTGCGGCGACATGTTCGAGAACGGAAGTTTCCTGCGGCGCAGGAAGCGCTTCAAGGTGGGCGGCGTGCCGGTTCCGGACCCGCTGGCCCCCAGCAAGCCGCAGGACGCTGCTCACTACCTGCAGCAGCAGGCCAAGCTGAGGCTGAGCGCGCTGCACGCCGCCGCGCACCTGCCGCAGGTACCGGCCGGATACAACATGAGCTCCGTGACGCAGCCGTCCGGTTTCAAACACCCGTTCGCCATCGAGAACATCATCGCCAGAGAGTACAAGATGCCGGGCGGGCTGGCGGCCTTCCCGGGTACCGGATACCCACTCCACAACCAGCTGAGCCCAACCTGGACCCACATGTACGGTTCGGGGATGATGGACCCCGGCTCCCCACTTCCCATGGGCCCCGGTGACTACTCGGCCTACGGGATGCAGATCAAGTCCCTCTGTCACGGGGGCCAGACTCTGCCCGCGATTCCGGTACCGATCAAGCCCACGCCGGCCTCCGTGACCGGTCTACCGGGACTGCCCGCTCACATACCGGCGTTCCTGGCCAACTCCCCACAGACTCTGAGCCCCACCTCCCCACAGACCGCGACCGGCAGGAGCAGCCCGGTCGCCCCCGCAGAGGCGCTGCAGGCCGCGGTGACGGTGCACTGACGGTGACCTCTGACCTCTCGCGGGTCCGGTTCTGAAACTACAACATTCTGTCTGTTGGCATCTGATGGGAAAATCCTCCAAAAACCCGGTAAATGCTCCGGTTTGGTCCGTTTAGAAACTGATGTGATATCAGCAGAAATGGTTCTGGTTCTGGTTCTGGTGCACTTGCAGGAGCCGGGTTGGACTCTGTCTGCATGAAACTTGTCTGAAAAAACAAATCAGTGTTTGACTTTTCTGTTTGTTGGACTTTTGAAAGTAAAAGCATGAAAGTAAAAATTCTGCTTTGTCCATTAAAGCGTCAGAAAAACCAAATCCAGTCTCAGTTCTGCTTTTTTATTTGACATGTTTATTTATTTAACTAAATGTAAAGATGCGGTCTAAACAAGACTTTATAAAAGTTTTATTTTTAGAAAACACTTAATTTTCTACTATGGAAATACTACAGTTTGGTTACAATATTATTAGAATATTATTAATGACATTAATAATTATGATACCAAAAGTAATAAATGTAAAATAATACTAATAACAATAATTGTTATTTTATATTTGATCTGATTGACTTTTTGTTGACTTGATTTTTGAAAGATTTAATTAAAAATTTAAGATTTGAGCAGGTTTTGTTTCTGTCTTTCAGAGATTTTATATCACACACACACACACACACACACACACACACACACACACACACACACACACACACACACACACACACACACACGCACACACGCACGCACACACACACACACACGCACACACGCACGCACACACACACACACACACACACAAATATTTGTTCTTTTCCTTCTTTTTGAGCTGCTGTGCATTTGAAACGTGGACATCGGCCTCTTTTAGTTTTTAACATCATCGTGTTTTTTATCAAGTGAATTCGAGTCAATTTGAATAATTTGCTCCTCACAGCTGAATTTTGTCAGATTTAATTTTAGGTTTAAATTCAGATTTGATCGATATTTTAAGGGGAAATTCCTGTTCTGCTCCCTTTGTTTTGAGTTTTTTCTTCTGCTTTACGTAAAAATAACTCAGTTATTTTTCAGCAAAAATCTTCAGATTTAAAAGTAAGAAAACACAGAAACGTTCACAGAGTCAATTGAATTTTTGGTTTCATGACTATTCAGATTTTTTCAGATTATTTTAATCATTTGAAAATAAAACAAAGTTAAATAATAAAATAATTAGTTTTTTATTTTAATAAGTGAAACAAAAAAATCCATTTGATTTTCATTTTATGTTATTTGATCAAATGCAGGAATTATGAGTATTAATTTAATTGTTTGGCCTGAACCCTGACCTCCGACCCCAGCAGCGGGTCGAGTTCTTGTGGGTTAATGCTGCCGTCGGCTCACGCTCCTTATTAATAGTTAAATAATCAGTGGAATTTGAATGTCCCAGAAGACAGCGGACCCCCACATCTGTCTGCGGCTAGAGTCCAGATGTTGTTTCCATGACAACGCACAGACAGGTCAGTCATGTTTTACATGAAGCCTGATAGAACCAACATTCTGCTGAGCCACTGGACCTGCTGGAGCTCAAGTGAAAGACCAGCGATTCAGAACCCCAGTCCTCAGGAGATGGGCTCAAGGCATTCTGTGTGTGTGTGTGTGTGTGTGTGTGTGTGTGTGTGTGTGTGTGTGTGTGTGTGTGTGTGTGTGTGTGTGAGAGAGAGAGAGAGAGAGAGAGAGAGATAGAGAGAGAGAGAGTAAGTGTGTGTGTGTGTGTGTGTGTGTGTGTGTGTGTGTGAGAGAGAGAGAGAGAGAGAGAGAGAGTTTATGCATGTGTGTGTGTGTGTGTGTGTGTGTGAGAGAGAGAGAGTTTATGTGTGTGTGTGTGTGTGTGTGTGTGTGTGTGTGTGTGTGTGTGTGTGTGTGTGTGTGTGTGTGAGAGAGAGAGAGAGAGAGAAAGTGTTTATGTATGTGTTTGTGTGTGTGTGTGTGAGAGAGAGAAAGAGTTTGTGTGTGTGTGTGTGTGTGTGCGCACGTGTGTGTGTGTGTGTCTGTGCGTATGAAAGAGAGAAAGAAAAAGTCCATAAGTGTGTGTGCAAATGTGTGTGATAGAGAGAGTGAGTGAGAGTGTGAGAGAGGGAAAACCCAGGTGTGTGTGTGTGTGTGTGTGTGTGTGTGTGTGTGATAGAGAGAGTGAGTGAGAGTGTGAGAGAGAGAAAACCCAGGTGTATGTGTGTGTGTGTGTGAGAGAGAGTGTGAGAGAGAGAGTTTGTGTGTGTGTGTGTGTGTGTGTGTGTATGTGTGTGTGTGTGTGTGTATGTGTGTGTGTGTGTGTGTGTGTGTGTGTGTGTGTGTGTGTGTGTGTGTGTGTGTGTGCGCGTGTGTGTGTGTGTGTGTGTGTGTGTGTGTGTGTGTGCGTGTGTGTGTGTGCGTGTGTGTGTGTGTGTGTGAGTGTGTGTTTGTGTGTGATAGAGAAAGTCTCTGAGTCCAGGTCTGAGCTGTGGACAGTCTTGCGTCTCCAGGTACTAGAAGCTGTTCAGACTGATCCTCTCGTCTGAAACCGTCTAACAACTCATGAAGAACCTGATAGTAAAATTATTCACGTTTATTTTCTGACCAGAGTAAAAAGTCAGATGTTTGCAGGTTTGAATGCAGGAGATGCAGTTTCCATCTGAAGCTGAAGGTTCTTCTGCGTTTCTACGTAAACACTTGAGTTTCCAGGTGTTCTGATGGACCTGTAAGTTCTGAACGTAGACCAGCAGTCTAGTTCTGTGGGTCCATCCCGCATTTCTCACCTGAAGACAAGAAGTTTTCTGGCTGGAATTGATCAAAAAACTCTGACAAGAAAGTTTTAAAAAGCTTTTGCTTCTGCCTCGACTCCCGGAGCTCCGTTTCAGCTGAGTGAAGCTGAGGATTCAGGACAGAGTGGAACTGGAAGCTGTCGGCTCACTCGGCGCTCGCAGGGCCGCAATTAATCACGAGGCCCTCACAGCCATTCGTTAATTAGAGGCTTCACAAGGAGGCACGGCCGCGTCGTGTCACCAAACCCTAAATTAACAAACCGTCGTATGGAGAGAGATCAGACCAAGGATGAAGATGATGATGAAGATTAGACCCCCCACCCACCCAGCCAAATGGCACATGGCTTATTTACTCTGATGAACAGATTAATGAGATGATGAAACCCAAAGAAAGAAGAGCTGGTCTTTAGACTTACTTTACATCTGAAAAAGAACATCCAAACTGACCCAAGTTATCGAGAATATTATGATCAAAAATCAGCAGAGATTCGTTCTAAAAGGTCTAATAAATTCTCTCAGTTCTCACAAACAGTTCCAAGCAGGTACCAATCAGCAGTGGCGGAGCTTGATATGTGCAACATGTGCGGCTGAACAGGGCGGCAGTCTGCAGGGGGGGCGGCATTTAATTTCCCCTTTTTTTTTTCTAAAATTTTTTTTATTTTTAGCATCAACCAATACATAAACAAAACATAGAAATCGCGTGTTCTTAATAATAATAGTGATGATAATAATAATATTTCTGTAATAAAAGCACAACAAAGTGTAACCCATATCAACTACTCCCTGTCACATGACCCACGTCAGCTGATGTGAGGTCCCTCTCCTGATTGGTTCCTTCCAGTCGCGGCAACCATGAAAGCTGCTCCTGCCATGGCTGTAAGCTTGTTGCTTGTAGAACGGCGTTGGAAAACAAAGCGGGGGTCACAGGGGGATCTCGCACAGGGCGCCATTTAGGCCAGCTCCGCCTCTGCCAATCAGGTGGAAATCAGATGAAAATAACATGAAATTAAGGGAAACATAATCAGGTAGCAATTAGGAAGAAATAAGGAAAAAAATATATACAAGTTAGGAAAAAAGTTAAATCAGGAGTCTGAGAAAATCAGGTGACACAAGGTACAAATAAGAAATAAGCAAACACACATCAGGAGGAAATCTGGTAGAAATTAGGAACAAATAAAATAAAATAAGGTACGCGTTAGAATTCAAGTCAAATCAGTTTGGGATCACATAGAAAGGAAAATTAGGTGCACATAAAATAGAAATCAGAAACAACTCAGCAACAAATAGGAAATAATAAAGCGTACATCGTGCAGAAATGAAATAAAAATTTGGTAGAAATCAGGTGGTAATCAGGTAAAAATCAAGTCCAAATCTGATTCAAATCAGGTTGAAATCAGCCATATGTCAAGTAAAAATGAAGTAGTAATCAGGTAGAAATCTGATAAAATCAGGAGGAAACCAGGAACAATCAGGAGATGATCAGGATGGAAATGAATAATCATGCAGAAATGTGATCAAATCAGTTAAGAGTCAGTTTGCTATCAGGTGGTAATCAGGTCCAAATCAGATCTGGTAGGAATCTGGCTCATAAGTCATGTTGTAATTAAGCAAAAATCTGGCAGGAATGAAACTCAATCGTCTCATGTTCCCACACTTCCTTACGTTGTGTCTCATATTTCCACGTCTTCTCGTGTCCTCTTATGTCCACATGTACTGTCTTATGTCTTCTCACATTTTCATACGGCTTCATGTGTCTTTCCGTGTCTTCACATGTCCTGTGATGGACTGGAGACCTGACCACATGACTTTCACCAGACGATGGATGGAGACAGACAGCAGCTGGCTGCAACCCCTCTGAATGAAGCAGTTCAAAAAGATGAATGAATGAATGCATGAATGTTTTCTCATGTTCTCACAAGGCGTGGAAGAAGAAAGAACACACTGAGCACCGTGTTAAAAGTGTTCCATCATCCTCTTCTATGCTCCAGACCCAACATCTGCACCTCTAAAGTTTCGTGTGGACAAAGCCAAGTGGAGATGCTTACCCATAATGCACTGCAGCACATCCGGAGAACACCACCAGCAGATGCCACCAGTCATCTCAGTTGTGAAGGGCTGTTGGTTCAGATCTGCAGCCACAGATCTTCTAATGAAAGGACACGTGTCCAAAGGATGGAGCCTTGCTTTTTTTGTTTACTTGTTTATTTTTCTTGCACTGACCTCTGACCTCGAGGCATTACAGCTCCTCTGACGGCCAGCTCCACTTTTTCTGGGTCACACATGAAACTGAACAGCTTCTGCTTTGTGAGGAGATGATTTATTCAGACGCTGGCAGCCGCTCGGCTCCGTAACAGATTGTGTTGTTGGTGACGAGCCTGAAGGGGATCCTTCATGGAGCTCTGCTTAGGCACGCTTTCGTTTTGGTTAAAATGAGACATGGTGGAGGAGACGGGGAGTCTGCATGACTCTGGATGGGTTGAGGGGCGTCTGTGATGTTGAACTAGGTTCGGGTCAGAGCCAGGCGGGTTTAAAAGGCAGTATCACAGAGAAGGAAACAGCTAAAAGTTGTTTAAAATCAGAATCAACTGAGGAGACGTGCAGGTGAGACATCAGCAGGGACCTGAAATGTCTCGCGTAAGAGGCGGGTGGAACCAGCGCAGGAGACACTTATGGATGCACCATGAGAAGAACCTGAGATCGATGACCCGATGGGATAAACAAAGAAAATGATGTCATGTGTCCTGCAGCGTGGATTACAGAGACACGCTCGAGGCGGAATAAACCATCTTCAGAAGAACAGGTTGGGACAAACGGAAGCGTTTCCCCCGAGGTGTCCAGATCACATATTTATGGCGTATAGTCTGCTAACCCTCACTAGGAGCGGATAAGACCTGATCCAGCTTCCTCCACGAGCTTCAAGTCTAACCCTAACCCTTCAACACATGGAGAGTCCAGCTGAAAGGCCTCTGTGGAGGTTCGTCCTGCAGAGAGAAAGGAAGCACGGAGAGGCCGTGGAATCTTTTGTGTTGGTTTCAAGTGCTAACACACCACGAATTCTTCTCAGTGCAACCGCCAGACTCCTTCAGTTGTCTGCATTTGCATTTAAATGGTGCCTTTGCTGCGTTTTAATGAGTCTTTTGAACGCGTAATTGAAACAAGACCAGTTTAAACACTCGGACATCTCTGGGGACTTGCTGTCTGCGCCGGTGGAACTTTAGACGCAAGTCCTGCTGACTTGTAACAGACTGAACTTTGGCTGCAAAACCATTCATGAGGGAGGACGTTGGCGGTTCGTAATGCTGGTAAAATGTCTGAATCGTCAACCCAAATTCTGTCTGTATGCGTGTTTGTGAGGCAGACAGAAGTGAGTTTTGGTTTCAGACACTTGCTTTAGTTCTGAATAAGGCGGTTTTTAACTTCAGCGCCACCTCCGGATGAAACCTATTTGTTCTGGATTTGTCTGACCTGTCCAAGATGGTGGCCACTTCCTTCTCCTGTCACGGATGGCACTTGTTTCAGTCCGTCTCACAAAGTCCTGTAAGTTTGTTTTGATGGAAGTCTTTCAGAGTTTTTATTGTTTCAGCTTGTCTGAAGCTGGAAAGGGAAGCTTTTCTTCTTCCTCACCCTTAAAGTCTGTTAAGCTAACAGTTCACTTCCAGTCGTATTTGCTCTCGGCCATTCACTCCGACACAAAGATCCGTTCAATCACTTTCTTCCACAAGTGGGACTCACACTTTGTTTAGACAAAATAAACTACCAAAGCCGGCTTTTTCTTTCTTTCAGCCACTTTTATTTCACGGCTGCCTCCTTTTGAGTGTGGGAGCCAAAGAATGCCTCCTCCTCCTTGTCCTCCCTCTCCTCCTCCTCTTGCTCCTCCTGCTCCTGGCGGGATTCAGCCAGCTGACAGCTTCTCCACCATGCCGCCTGGCAACTGAAGGGACCACACACACTTCACGTTGTCCCACTTGGCCCAATTCTTCTTCTTGGCTTTTTTGAAACCAAGGCTCTCTGCAGTCGCAGCTTTTCACCCTCGAGAACTTCCAAACACATTTCAAGCACGTACGTAAAAGCTGTCAAGTGTTGTTAGACAATAAAGTCTCCCATTTATGTGTCAGACTGTAACTTGGCTGCTTTCAGACCTGCTGACCCTTTTCAGACCCCTCTCAAGCAGAAAGGTGAGGTGTGGAGACCACACACGTGTGACAGAAGCGCTTTAGCTTGTCTCAAAGCCGCTGTGTCTCACTGCCGACGTTTGGAGGGAGAAGACCTTCGTTTATTCTGAAAACAGGGATGAAGAAAGCTCACTCCGTTTCCAGAACAAGCACAAACAGATATTACCTAAATCAGCTGACGATCTGTTGTTTCAGGTCAGCACACTTAGTTCAAAGATGCAGATGAAAGTCAGAGGATCAAACAAGAAGAAACAAACTCGAGTTTGACAAAAATCTGATAAGGATCTAAAACACGTAATAAAGGATTCTCAAAAAGTAAAAATAAACACAGGAGAGGAAGGCTGCAGAGACGAGAGGGATTTATTTTGGGGGAACTACTTCCTGTTCTGTAACACAGCTGAGCCCGGCCTGATCAGAGTTCTGTTAGCAGTCCTCCTCTGGACTCGACTTCAGATGTCTTCTCAGCTTGGTTCTTCTTCCTTCAACAGCCATCTTTTAATTAACTTCCCTTGACTCTTCATCATTGTGAAGTCGGGCTTGGATGAAGCAGTAGGAGCCATCATGCAGGCACCTTGAGGAACAGGGACTATGACAGTGAAGGACAGCCCTGTATGGGTGTCAGCAGTCAGTGGGTGTTTCTCAAAGTCAAGGCGCCTGGCCTCGCAAGGCGATATCCACCATCCATCCACCCACCTGTGGACACCAACAACTCACAGCTGCTCTTGATGAACATAACATCTATGATAGCTTCCAGTCAGGTTTTCGTAGAGCTCATTCTACTGAAACAGCTCTTCTTAGGGTCTCTGATGACCTTCTGACTCACAGTGATGCAGGGGACTGTTCTGTTCTGGTCCTGCTGGACCTGACTGCAGCCTTTGACACTGTTGACCATCACCTGCTACTGGAGAGGCTGAGAGACTGGGTAGACCTATCAGGAACTAACTCTGCAGTGGTTCTCCTCTTATCTGTTTGAGCGCTCCTTTTCTGTGGCCGTCTCCAAATTTAGGTCCTCCACCACCTCTCTTACCCATGGTGTCCCACAAGGTTCTGTGCTGGGGCCTCTGCTCTTCCTCCTCTATCTGCTTCCTCTTCAGCACATCCTGAGCTCCTTCAAAGGAATCTCCGAACCCTAACCCTAACCCTCTTTATGCAGATGACATCCAACTGTACATCTCCTTTAAGCCCCATGAGATGTCTAAGCTGCAGCTGTTACACTCCTGCTTAGACTCTATCAAAACCTGGATGGTGGGAGCTTTCTTCAGCTGAATGAAGATAAGACTGAGATCCTCATCTGTGCCCCAGACAAGCTGGTTCCCAAAGTCAGAGACTCTCTTGGTCAGCTTGCTTCTCACACCAAACCTTCTGTAAGGAATCTTGGCATGGCCTTTGACCCAGCTCTCACCCTGGATTCTCATGTCAGTTCTCTTGTTCGCTCTTCCTTCTTCCATCTCAGGAACATTGCTAAGCTGAGTCCCATTCTATCCCGCTCTGAACTTGAGACAGTTCTCCACACCTTCATCTCCTCACGCTTAGACCACTGTAACTCTCTTTTCACGTGTCTGAGCAGAACCTCCCTGAACCGTCTGCAGGTGGTTCAGAATGCCTGTGCTCGGCTTCTGACCAAGTCCTCCAAACACACCCACATCACCCCGCTTCTCCTCCAACTTCACTGGCTGCCAGTCAACTTCAGGGCTCATTTCAAGATCCTGGTTCTGGTCTTTAGGGCCTTACATGGACAAACACCATCTTATATTGGTGATCTTCTTAGTCCCTACACCCCCAGCAGGTCCCTGAGGTCCAGTGACCAAAGCCTACTGGTTGTGCAGCACCAGGCTCATGACCAAAGGTGACAGATCATTTGCTGCTGTGGCTCCCAGACTCTGGAACTCTCTCCCTCTGAGCCTGAGATCAGTGGACTCCTTTAAAAAGCAGCTGAAGACTCACCTGTTCAGGTTAGCTTTCATCACCACCCTCTCCTTATTCTGCTTTTTCTACCTATTCCACCTTTCCCATGATCCACTGATTTCCCTCTTTCTTATTAATTTTCTCTCTTTTTTCTTACATTTTTAATCTCATTTTCAAATTTTTTAGTCATTTAAAAAAATTTTTTAGTCATTTAAATTTTTTTTAAATATTTTTAATTTTTTGTTTGTGTGAAGCGCCTCGTGATTTTATCTTGAGAGGCGCTATAGAAAAGATGTTTTCTTTCCATCAATCAGAGCTCTGCACACCTGAATGGGATTTCCTGCTGTATTGCATCATGAAGGTTGAAGTTCCTGCTGCCTTTTAACAGCTGTTTAACTTTCAGTGACAGATTGGGACTAGTTGTGTTCCGCTGTCGGTCATTCAGTAATTTTTTTCTGTCTTCCAATTAGAAGACTGAATATTTTATATCGTAAATGCTTTGAAAACAGGTTGATCATCAGGGTTCTACGTCTCCCTCTTTCAGTGGGTTAGAAAATATGTCATGACATCAGTGAACTTCAGCAGGTTCCTCCCTGACCTCACGCTGGGTTCTCCTGAGCAGAACCGCTGTTCTCCGTCATCAGCTGCATTTCTGTAAATGTGTGAGACGTCTCTGCTCCATTCCCTCTTTGAGCTCATCAAATAGTTAATGGGGGGTTTAAGGGATTATGGTGCCGTCTCCTGGGGAGCGGCTGGCATTGTTTCCTCCTCAGCTGCTGCTGCACAGTTTGTCAAAACTGCTCTTTACACGTCAGGTTGTTCCGTTTCCTTCATGCTGTGTGTGTGTGTGTGTGTGTGTGTGTGTGTGTGTGTGTGTGTGTGTGTGTGTGTGTGTGTGTGTGTGTGTGTGTGTGTGTGTGTGTGTGTGTGTGTGTGTAATTAGGACAGTTTGGATTCATCAACAACTCAGCAGTGAGCATTAACGTAAATATGCTCGTCCCGAGGCAGAGAACACAGATGACATCACACATCGTCACGTAATAAACAACCGCCACGTCTCTGTGTAACTTTTATTTGTTGACAGAAAAACACTATCAGCTTTACTCTGGCTTGTTTGACGCGAGCTCCGGTTTTATTCAGTCGAGTCTGAGCCGACCTGAACCCAGACTCGTGATGTTTGGTTCTGACCTGCAGACTTGCTGACGGCTCAAAATTGACACTTTTCTGTGTTTGGGTGTTTGGACTTGAACCCGCTTCAGCAGAACAACTGGCAGTCCTGCCGTCTTTGTACGAGCACCCTGGGGATCTGTGGGCCCCTTGGGGGCCTGGGGGACGCTGGTATTGGGGACCTCAGGGCGTCTTCTTCCTGTCTCCATATGTTCGGGATGCCAGGTCGACCACATGATCTGTTCTTTGGCTTGTGATTGTGCTGGCGTTTGGCAGCAGGCAGCTTCATGGCATCCTGGCCTATTTTCAGTTGTTCACACTGCTCCACTTCCAGTCAGACCGTAGTCTGGGAATATTTTTCTTTTTATTGACCAAACTAAAGTGATTTATTATCAAAACCCATTTTCATGGCTTTTTGGTTGAAGTTCAGCTTTTTTATTTAATAATGAGAATTTTGAGCCAATTGCTCCAAACCCACTCGTCCTGTCAGCTCCATCCAGTCATCCAGGTAAACATCTGTCCACATCAGACAGGGGGAGGTGGGGGGGGGGGGTAATTATTTATTAGAATAAAAAATCTTTATTGTCTTTTTACAAAAGCAGAGCAAACTGTCAAAATTCAAAAAGCTCCTTCAAGAGTCTGTTCCTAATAATCTGAAGATGGGTAAAGAAAATTATTTATTTATTTGTTTATTTATTTATTTAAATAAACAAAAGTAAAATAAATAAATAAATACAAGAACAAAAACTGGCAATTATGGTAATTTAAGGTAATCTAACCTTGGCCTTATTGAAACAACCCTAAAGCCCTCTAGGTTTGCTCGACACTGAGGAGGAAACGTTGTAAAAATCTACTTTTGTGTCAAAACGCTAAACGTTGATTTTAACGGAGGAGTTTGAGACTCGGCTTCCTGGGATCAGCTGGAGAAATCCTGAAATATAATAAAGATGAAGGGACTCTTCATTTCCAATTAATAAAAATAAAATGTCAGCAACAAAGAAAACAAACACAGCAGAGTTAAAGTGAGTCTATCTGTAATATTATTATTAATACTAACACCTCCTCCTCCTCCTGCAGAGCTGCGCCTCCTTTTATTACCCCACCGGGTCATTTACAACCTCGTCGTGTCTATTCATTGGTGGAGGAGATAATCCTGTGATAAATCCTCCGTCGTGCCCTTCACAGTTGTCATAGCAAGACCATAAACAGCATTTATAACAATCTGAGGAGGGCGGGGGCTCTGCTTGGCATGCAGAACAGATTAAGATGGGATGGGGCTGCTTAGCCCCCCCACCCCACCCCACCCACCCATGACAGACAGACAGACTCATGGGAAATGTTTCACTGCTGCCTCCTTTATTCCCAGAGGGGAGCAAGCACGCTGAGAGGAAAGCGAGAGCATCAAAATCTTTTTTCTGACAGAATCACCCGACAAAAGAAACAGGATCAAACTGGTTTAAATCAGAAAATCAGGATTAACGTGTCAGACAGGAAAAGACAGATTCCTTTGTTAGAGAAGAGAATTAATTTATCGGTTTGTTTACTGAGACGCGCGTTTAACCTGATGAAGACGGAAATCAAGCAGAAGCTCCAGACTCTGGACCCGAGATCTGTGAACTCACTGTTAAATCTTTCTTTGATTCATTTTCCTGGTTGTGAGTCTGGTTTTCTGGGCCCTTTAGTGAACCCGGTGACATCACGTTTGATGGCAGGATGCCAGCGACACCCTGTAGGTCAACACCTTTCTCAGTGGCCTAGTGGTAGAGTGTCCGCCCTGAGACTGGGAGATCAGGGGTTCGATTCCTGGTCGGGTCATACCAAAGACTTTGAAAAAATGGGACCCAATGCCTCCCTGCTTGACACTCAGCATTAAGGGGTTGGATTGGGGGGTTAAACCACCAAATGGTTCCCGAGCACGGCTGTGTCTGCAGCTCACCGCTCCCCCAGGGGATGGGTCAAATGCGTAGAACAAATTTCGCACACACACCTGTGTGTGTGACAACTAATGGGACTTTAACAGTGGGTGCTGGTTGTTGTTAGCCAGGGCCTCGGCCGACCCAGCAATTTTTCCCGTTTGTGACTCACGTCTGATTGGCCGTAGGTTTTACTTGGGACCAACACAAGGAATAACCGGTTTGTGACCGCTCATGGCTGCATTCGTCCGCTCCCATATCTTTCTGGTAACCCTTCATTTCTGCCGTTTCCGTTTGGAGCTGAAAGTCTCAGGAAATGGCAATGATGAGGTTGCTGTACTGGTCTGAGAGAGATGAGCTGAAAGGCAAAGCTCTTGGTTTACTGGTCGATCTACGTTCCTACCCTCATCTACAGTCATGAGCTCAAAAGAACGAGATCATGCATACAAGTGGCTGAAATTGGTTCTTAGAGATATGGTGAGAAGCTCCGTCATCCGGGAGGGGTTTGGAGTAGATCCGCTGCTCCTCCACAACGAGAGGAGCCGATTGAGATGGTAAGGACTTTTGGTTAGGATACCTCCTGGGTGCCTCCATGGTTAGGTTTTTCTGAGCACGTCCAACTGCAGAAGACCTAAAGAAAGAGCCAGGACACGCTGGAGGGACTACGTCTCTCGGTTGGCCAGGGAACGCCTTGGGATTTCCCCAGAGGAGCTGGCCCAAGTGGCTAGGGAGATGGAAGTTTGGGCTTCTCTGCTTAGGCCGCCCCAGCGACCCAAGTCCAGATAAGCAGGTGACTGGATTCATGAAGTCAAACATAACTACAGCTCTTCATCGGCTTTACTTTCTGTGGATTTCCTGGAACCAGTTTGTTTTAAAGGCCTGTAAGAAATGGGTGTGAATAGATCTTCCAGAGCGAAACAACGATGATGTGTTTGCCCCAGAACTTTAGTTTGGTGGAGAAAGCCAGGTTTGGACTCCACCTGAGTTTATGAACAAACAGAACTTTAGGAAACGAGCTGTCTCCTCTGATGGATCTGCTGCTATGCCCAGAAGGCTCGTTCTGGTGGTGTTAGCGGGCCGTTAGGAGTGCTGTCGTCGGATGAATTTGCTGTGCACCGGAGCGGCGTGGCGATTCAGCGGAGGGTTAATTAAACATTTACATACAGATGCTTGGATATGTGTTGTAGCAGGAGATGATTTAGTCTGAGAGCATACACCTTAATCAGAGTCTGCAGGAGGCCGAGTGTTGGCGAGCTCTGTGCTAATTGGCACCATGCTGGCTGTTGTTTCCTCCACTGTTTCCTCTATAATATGCCTTTTTCTTCTTTCCAACCCCCTGATCTTCGTCTGACAGGACCCTCTTCATCCCCTCATGGCCCCTGAATGAACCAAAACATGCTCTTTTCTACATTAAATGTCCTTAATTTCTTCGTTAAATCCAGACGGACTCTTCATGTATCAGCCACTGTGGTGCCGTAGAGCTCCAGTTTTCCTATCCAGGGGATTTATTTATGGAGGCTGCAGCAATTAGAGGAACTTTTGGGGGCGGTTTGCTGACTTATTAATTCTTACTGATGTGAAGAGACACATTAAACGAGGCCTGAATGATCTGATGACTAAAAGTCTCCTCTCCCTTTAATTAGTTTCGTTTTAATTGTCACTCAGAGCTCTTTGTAAACTTAAAACTGATTCCAGTTTTCTGTGAAACAGTTTGAGATTGCAGAGAAAGCGGGGGGGGGGGGGGGGTTATGGGTTAACCCTTTGATGCATGAATTATGAAATCTTCAACCATGATTTTTTAAACAATTTTTTCATTCATCTTTAGGTGTGAATGAAACAAATTTCATATTTACACATTTTTTGTAACATTTAATTTACACATAGTTTATTACATGTCCACCGCAGTGGACAGCGTGCATTCTGAACATGAAACATGTTGGCTTGCCTTACTGAAGTCCAAATGGAGGGGCTCACATACAATAAAGTCTTCAACAGCTGTGCTTAAAGATAAATAAATAACAACTTTGAGTGCCTGTCCACTGTAGTGACCATTATGCATCAAAGGGTTAAAAGAGGGGTGCAAAACCTTGCTTCTCGATGCCACGAGCTCCCCCCCCCCCCACCCCAGTTGTTCACAAACACCTTCCATCACCTTCCGTCCCTGGAGGACCAGCCTCCATCATCTTCATGAATTCTCCATCAGTCTTTGTTTTGGACAAAGTCTCAGTCCTTCTGCAGTGCCTAGACCCCCCCGCCCCCCAATAATTCTCTTGAATCAACCTGCAGCATTCTGATGGTGATGGATTATGAGGAGGTAGCAAGTGAGATAATAACTCCATAACTCCTCCTGGGGGAATAATCCTCACCACCTCACGCTCTGCCGCGGCAACACTTCCTTTTAATAACGTTTCATCTGAAAGCTGAAGAAGTGACGGTGTAGAATTGTTCCGCTCAGAGCCAACGCCGTTTCTACATTAACCCCTCCCTCCTCAAGGCGACCCGATGGGATTAAAGAAGCGCTCCTCAACTGAAGAAGTGGAAATAAGGGGATTGTTGTTCAGAGGTAATCACAACTACGAGTTCTAACACACACACACACACACACACACATACACACACATACACACACACACACACACACACACACACACACACACACACACACACACACACACACACACACACACACGGTCTCCAAACATGAAACCTCGACATCTCCTCTGTGGTGGGAGGTTCTGGTCCGTGAGAGTGGCGGGACACACTTCTCCTGTTAACTGGAAATTTGTCTTTCCTTCCTCCAGAGTTTCTCTCTGAGGTTTCAGACCTTCCAGCCCCTCTTCCAGAGCCTTTGCCTTCTCTTTTAGGATATTCTTTTCTGCAACAGTTTCTTCCCCAAAGTTCATCATTAGTTTTTCCGGACTTTATTTTCCCAAATCTAAATTTTCTAATCCTTCTTGGAGGATTTTGTAAATTCCCTCATGCTCCTTCTCCGATTCTGACTCGGCGTCAGGAAACGTCTCTTCCTCCAGACTTCTCCTCTCAAGAATCAGAAATTCCAGCTTCTCATTAATATCATTTAGACTTTCGTTAAAATCTTTTTACATTTTGTCCTCCTGCAGATTGTCTCTAAGAAGTTGAACATCTAGTTTCTCTTTGAGTAGAATCTGTCGACTATCTTTGATCTCCTGCTCTAATTCAGTATGTTTCTGCTCAAACTCAACGATCTGGTTCTCCAAAGTAATTTTCCAGCATTTAAATGCTCCGTCTCATCCCGGAGACTCTGTTTTTCTGCTGTTAGCTCTCTTTCTACATGTTCCTTTGACTCAATAATCTCATTTCTGTCTTTCCAGATCATTTCTCAAGTTATTTATTTCTTCTGTTGCTCTCTCTTTGCCGACCTGTAAAGCTTTCCACAAATCTTCCACTTTCTCTTTTGTCTTATTTTACATTTCGTCGTCTCACAAATTTTGATTTGAGTTTCTTCGTTCTTCGTTCTTCATTCTTCGTCTTCCTCCGCTTATCCGGGTCCGGGTCGCGGGGGCAGCATCCCAATTAGGGAGCTCCAGGCCGTCCTCTCCCCGGCCTTGTCCACCAGCTCCTCCGGCAGGACCCCAAGGCGTTCCCGGACCAGATTGGAGATGTAACCTCTCCAACGTGTCCTGGGTCGACCCGGGGGCCTTCTGCCGGCAGGACATGCCCGAAACACCTCCCCGGGGAGGCGTCCAGGAGGCATCCTGACCAGATGCCCAAACCACCTCAACTGGCTCCTTTCGATCCGGAGGAGCAGCGGTTCTACTCCGAGTCCCTCCCGAATGTCCGAGCTCCTCACCCTATCTCTAAGGCTGAGCCCGGCCACCCTACGGAGGAAACTCATTTCGGCCACTTGTATCCGCGATCTCGTTCTTTCGGTCATTACCCAAAGCTCATGACCATAGGTGAGGATTGGGACGTAGATCGACCGGTAAATCGAGAGCCTGGCTTTCTGGCTCAGCTCCCTCTTCACCACGACAGATCGGCTCAGCGTCCGCATCACTGCAGACGCCGAACCAATCCGCCTGTCGATCTCCCGATCCCTCCTACCCTCACTCGTGAACAAGACCCCGAGATACTTAAACTCCTCCACTTGAGGTAGGACCTCTCCCCCGACCCGGAGGTGGCAAGCCACCCTTTTCCGGTCGAGAACCATGGTCTCAGATTTGGAGGTGCTGATCCTCATCCCAGCCGCTTCACATTCGGCCGCGAACCTACCCAGCAAGAGCTGAAGGTCAGAGCTGGATGAAGCTAGGAGGACCACATCATCCGCAAAAAGCAGAGACGAGATTCTCCTGCCACCAAACTCGACACACTCCACACCACGGCTGCGTCTAGAAATTCTGTCCATAAAAGTGATGAACAGAACCGGTGACAAAGGGCAGCCCTGGCGGAGTCCAACCCTCACTGGGAACAGGTCCGACTTACTACCGGCTATGCGGACCAAACTCACGCTCCTCTGGTAAAGGGACTGAATGGCCCTTAACAGAAAGCCACCCACCCCATACTCCTGGAGCGTCCCCCACAGGGTGCCCCTGGGGACACGGTCATAAGCCTTCTCCAAATCCACAAAGCACATGTGGATTGGTTGGGCAAACTCCCATGCCCCCTCCATCACCCTTGCAAGGGTATAGAGCTGGTCCACAGTTCCACGGCCAGGACGAAAACCACATTGCTCCTCCTCTATCTGAGATTCAACTATCGATCGGACCCTCCTCTCCAGTACCTTGGCGTAGACCTTTCCAGGGAGGCTGAGGAGTGTGATCCCCCTATAGTTGGAACACACCCTCAGGTCACCCTTCTTAAAGATGGGGACCACCACCCCGGTCTGCCACTCCCTAGGAACTGCCCCCGATGACCACGCAATGTTGTAGAGACGTGTCAACCATGACAGCCCTACAACATCCATAGCCTTGAGATACCCAGGACGAACCTCATCTGCCCCCGGGGCTCCGCCGCTGTGTAGTTGTTTGACTACCTCAGCAACTTCTGCCCCCGAGATCGGACAGTCCATCCCCAGGCCTCCCAGCTCTGGTTCCTCCTCGGAATGCGCATTGGTGGGATTGAGGAGCTCCTCAAAGTATTCCTTCCACCGTCCGACTATAGCCTCAGTTGACGTCAGCAGCTCCCCATCCCCACTGTAAACAATGTGAGCGAGTTGCTGCCTTCCTCTCCTGAGGCGCCGGACAGTTTGCCAGAACCTCTTTGGAGCCGATCGATAGTCTTTCTCCATGGCCTCACCAAACTCCTCCCACGCCCGAGATTTTGCCTCGGCAACTGCCACTGCTGCACCCCGCTTGGCTATCCGGTACCTGTCTGCTGCCTCCGGAGACCCACAGACCAGCCACGCCCTGTAGGCCTCCTTCTTCAGCCTGACGGCTCCCCGAACCTCTGGTGTCCACCAGCGGGTACGGGGGTTGCCACCACGACTGGCACCGGCCACCTTACGACCACAGCTAGCAACAGCCGCCTCAACAATCGCAGAGTGGAACAAGGCCCACTCGGACTCAATGTCCCCCACTGCTCTCGGGACGTGGTCAAAGCTCTGCCGGAGGTGGGAGTTGAAGACCGTCTTGACAGGTTCTTCTGCCAGGCGTTCCCAGCAGACCCTCACTATGCGTTTGGGTCTGCCAGGTCTACGCGGCATGTTCCCTTGCCATCTGATTTGAGTTTCTTCAATTTTAATCCACTTGCAGCGTACCAAAGGTCAAATTTTCATCAACATGACCAGAAAAGATCAGCACCTCCAAATCTGAGACCATGGTTCTCGACCGGAAAAGGGTGGCTTGCCAACTCTGGATTGGGAGAGAGGTCCTACCTCAAGTGGAGGAGTTTAAGTATCTCAGGGTCTTGCTCACGAGTGAGGGTAGGAGGGATCGGGAGATCGACAGGCGGATTGGTTCGGCGTCTGCAGTGATGCGGACGCTGAGCCGATCTGTCGTGGTGAAGAGGGAGCTGAGCCAGAAAGCCAGGCTCTCGATTTACCGGTCGATCTACGTCCCGATCCTCACCTATGGTCATGAGCTTTGGGTAATGACCGAAAGAACGAGATCACGGATACAAGCGGCCGAAATGAGTTTCCTCCGTAGGGTGGCCGGGCTCAGCCTTAGAGATCGGGTGAGGAGCTTGGACATTCGGGAGGGACTCGGAGTAGAACCGCTGCTCCTCCGGATCGAAAGGAGTCAGTTGAGGTGGTTTGGGCATCTGGTCAGGATGCCTCCTGGACGCCTCCCCGGGGAGGTGTTTCGGGCATGTCCTGCCGGCAGGAGGCCCCCGGGTTGACCCAGGACATGTTAGAGAGGTTACATCTCCAATCTGGTCCGGGAACGCCTTGGGGTCCTGCCGGAGGAGCTGGTGGAGGTGGCCGGGGAGAGGACGGTCTGGAGCTCCCTAGTTGGGATGCTGCCCCCACGACCCGGACCCGGATAAGCGGAGGAAGACGACGACGATGACCAAAAAGTAACTTTTAATTGCAGACACGGGGTGGGGGTGGGGTGGGTGGGTGGGTGGGGGGGTGGGGGGGGGGGGGGGATGTGTATTTGTTAAGTCATGTGATAGTGATTGTAATCATGTTAGAAGCGTAAAGGTGTGTGTTGTGTGTACATAATAATGTAAATTCAGCTTTAATAATTTTAATTTCTTTACAAAATCTGCTGATTTTAGAAGCAATAATGTCAGTATATCGGTATCGGCCATAACAGTGATTTAATGTCGGATATCGGTATCGGCCCAAATATTTCATAACAGGGCATCACTAGTTTTAATATATCAGTATACTCATACACATTATAAGAAGATTATTATTAATGCTTAACATTAAACATTCTCATTCACACAAAGGGTCAACCTCTGAGGATCTGACCGAAGGCGTGAACTTCTGAGGTCTTACATAATGCCTTCAAACGTATCAAATTCTCATTTGCCAAATTTATCAACAATGTGGTTTTGATAAAACAGGAATTACTTCCTGATCCATTTAGTTTCTAGCTGCCTCCCGATCCGGCCAAATCTGTGAACAAGCAATTTGAAACCATCCTCTTTTTGAATTCAGGTCAAAAGCCTCTCTGCAACGCTTGCGAGGGAATACAGACAATGGCTCTTTTAAGAGCCACCGAACAGCCTTAGACGCAACACAAGCATTCCAGCTTCCTGTCGTGACCTGGAGATATCTCAAGACTAGACGGGTCGTATCGGAGCTAATCTACAAGTTTCTGGTACCTAGAGGTCCATGTCATCGGCAGTGTCCATCCCGACCTCTTGACCCCCTGGATCGCATGAGGATCTCCACACAAGCATAAGTAGACTCGACACAAATTGGGTCGGATGGTTTTATAAAAAAATCTATTGTTCACAAAACAAACAGCCAAATTGATTTAACAACCCATACTCCACGATCTCTCTCAGATACTTAAGAAAGGTTTTGCTGAACCATCTAGTTTCCATTCATTACATTCTTGTTTGATCAGTAGTTTAGGGAAATAGAAATAAATGAATTTTTATGAACTATACTTGACTCCGTCTGCATTAATATGAAGTGTGTACATGTTCCCTGATAAGTACAAGAAACTAAAATCTTCTGATTAAATATTCACAGATCAATCAGATTAATTTTTCATATTTATATGGAATTATCACTTTTTGTTGATCATTTGTTATAAATTCAATTCAGTTCATTTCAACTTTATTTATATAGCGCCAAAACACGACAAGAGTCGTCTCAAGGCACTTCACAAAATAAACATTCCAATTCAGGTCAGTTCATTAAGCCAATCAGAAAAAATGTTTCCTATATAAGGAACCCAGCAAATTGCATCAAGTCACTGACTAGTGTCAGTGACTTTACAGCAATCCTCATACTAAGCAAGCATATAGCGACAGTGGAGAGGAAAACTCCCTTTTAACAGGAAGAAACCTCCAGAGAATCCCGGCTCAGTATAAGCAGCTATCCTCCACGACTCACTGGGGATTGAGAAGATGGAGCGCGCACGCGCACACACACACACACACACACACACACACACACACGCACACACACGCACACACACACACACACACACACACACACACACGCACACACACGCACACACACACACACACACACACACACACACACACACACACACACACACACACACACACACACACACACGATGGAGGCATGTTGGAGGCAGGGCAAGGGAGAGCCATCTTTACCGACTGTACACTCCACCTCCCTCTTGTCATGAACTCCTCCTCTTAACCTCCTCTGCGGGCCGGGCTGGCGCTGCACTCCAGTTCCCAGCATGCCTGTCACCGACGCTTCCCGGTGACGTCATCCCGCTGAGCCTATTTAAGGACCTGTCACAGCGGAGCTGGCACTCAGTCATCATCTAACGATAGACGCCAAGCCATTCTAAGACCTAAGACACTAACTCTACAAACCATACGGGAAGAGAACTTCCCACGCTGCCACATATCAGTCTCCATCCACCATTCTCTCCGCGCCTGGGTCTCATAACCACTCCAGCTCAGCCCACCGAACCTGACAGGATGACTGAGTCCCGAGTAGACCCAGCGGAGATCGCACAGCTGCGAGCTGAGGTAGCGCAGCTGCTCAGCCGAGTAGAACGCCAGGAGGCGGACAACGCCCAACTCCGTGTGGAGAACAATCAGCTGCGTGCTGTTACTGATCGCCTCGCATCCAAACTCGATTCCGTCACCGAACTGGTAGTCCAACTCTCCTCAGCCCTCCAACGACAGTCATCTGCCACTCCTAACGTGGTGGAGCCGTATCTAAGTCTCCTAGAGAAATGGGATGGGATTAAAGGATCCCCGGAGAGCATGTTGGCCGTTCTGTCAATGACTTTTGAGTGTCAGCCGGCACGCTACCCGACTTCCTGCTCTCGCGTGGCTCTGTTAACCTCCCTGCTGACTGGGCGAGCCGGTGAATGGGCGGCTGCTCTGTACCATCAGAAGTCCCCAGTCTGCAACGACTATGAAGCCTTCGTGAAAGAACTGAAGAAGGCATTCGTTCATCCCAGCAGCGAGGTCGCAGATGAGACACGCCTGCTCCAGCTTCGACAAGGCTCTCAGACCGTGGCCGAATTCACCTCACGCTTCCGGACCACCGCTGCCCGTCTAACCTGGGGTGATGCCGCGGTGAAGGCTGTGTACTTGGAGGGATTGTCACCCCGCATCCGTGAGGGCATGATTGGTCACGAGGCTCCAACCACCCTGGACCAGGCGGTGGACCTGGCTCTCCAGCTGGACCGCTGCCTCCTCACCAGACCAGGAGTGAGGGCGGTTCCCGTACAATCCCGAACTTTCCCCCGCCGTCAGGAGAACCAACCCATGGAGGAACCCATGCAACTGGGTCATTTGCCCCCCGAGGAACGGGCGCGCCGTTTTCAGGAGGGACGATGCGCCTATTGTGGGGCTCTGGGTCATCCCCGTGCAACATGCCCCATACGCCCGGGAAACGGTCCCTCCGGGTCGGTGTAGGAGCTGCCTCACTCGGAGTTTCCACTCATGCAGCTCCTCATCACACCACCCTCTCGGTCTCCTTCCAGCTGAGCCAAGGACCGGTCCCCCTGGTGGCCCTCCTCGACACCGGAGCTGCAGAAAGCTTTATCGATCAGGGGTTGGTCAACCGGCTCAAGATTCCACTCACCCTCCTCGATCATCCCGTTCCCGTCACCTCAGTGGACGGGCGCCCTCTCATGCCATATCCGATCACGCACCGAACCCAGAACCTCCGGATGACCATCGGAGAACACGTAGAGACCCTTCATTTCTTGGTCATTCACGCCCCTACGACTCCTCTCATTCTGGGTCATTCCTGGTTCCGCCTCCACGACCCTCACATCTCCTGGTCCACCAGTAAAGTCATGGCATGGGGTGTTAACTGTCGCCTTCATCATCCGTCTCCAGGATCACAGCCTAGGGGGACACCACCCAAGGATGTGGATTTAACACTCCTTCCAGGATCACAGCCTAGGGAGACACCACCCAAGGACGTGGATTTAACACTCCTTCCACCCCAATACCACGATCTGGCTCGGGTCTTTGCAAAGGAGCCTACCACCAAGCTGCCTCCTCATCGCCCCTACGATCTGGAGATCAGGCTTCAGCCCGGAACCACCCCGCCTCGGGGTCGGCTGTTCTCGCTCTCCCCGGCAGAGACCCAGGCGATGGACGCTTACATCAATGAGGCTCTCCAGAAGGGGTTTATCCGACATTCCACGTCTCCTGGGGCGGCAGGGTTCTTCTTTGTGAAGAAGAAGGAAGGTGACCTCCGGCCCTGTATAGACTATCGTGGATTGAATAAAATCACCATCAGGGACCGCCATCCTCTTCCCTTAATGAGCACGGCTCTGGACGCCACTGCCCAAGCCACACTGTTTACCAAGCTGGACCTCCGCAGTGCATACAACCTCATCCGCATAAAGGAAGGAGAGGAGTGGAAAACCGCTTTCATTACACCCACTGGACATTATGAGTACCTGGTCATGCCCTTCGGCCTCTGCAACAGCCCTGCCGTTTTCCAGCGTTTCATCACTGATGTCCTCCGTGACATGCTGGGTCGTTGGGTTTTTGTTTATTTGGACGACATCCTCATCTACTCCCGCACGGCCGAGGAACACACCCAGCATGTTCGAGCCGTTCTGTCACGTCTCCTGGAGCACGACTTATTCTGTAAACTGGAGAAGTGTGCTTTTCACCAGGAGTCCACCTCGTTTCTGGGATTCATCATCTCCTCCCAGGGCCTGCGCATGGACCCACAGAAGGTTCAGGCGGTCGCGCAGTGGCCACTACCCAAGACCCTGAAGCAGTTGCAGAGTTTCCTGGGGTTCTGCGACTTCTACCGCCGGTTTATCCGCAACTTCAGCGCCCTGGCGTCACCATTAACTTCCCTGACTAAAACAACCAATCAGCCTCGCCCTTTCCGCCTCTCCCCGGAGGCTGTTGCTGCCTTCCATGAGCTGGTCCGCCGCTTTGTAAGCGAGCCCATCCTCCTCCACCCGGACCTAACCCGGCCTTTCGTTGTGGAGGTGGACGCCTCTGAGACGGGCCGGGGAGCCGTACTGTCACAACGTGGCCAGGACTCCAAACTCCATCCCTGCGCATTCTTTTCCCGGAAGTTCTCTCCTACCCAGCAGAACTATGGGGTCGGGGACCGGGAATTGTTGGCGATAAAGTGGGCCCTGGAGGAGTGGCGACAGTGGCTCCTGGGTACCCCCACTCCTTTTCTAATCTGGACTGATCATCAGAACCTCATCCATATTCAGACCGCTCGCCAACTCAACCCTCGTCAGGCCCGGTGGGCCCTCTTTTTCGAACCTTATAACTTTCACATCGCCTACCGCCCCGGCTCAAAGAACCTCAAGGCGGACGCCCTGTCCCGTCAACACACCCAGGATCCAAGGCCTCCTGAACCGAGGTCCATCCTCCCAACCGAACGGTTCTTGGCCGCCCTGCAATGGCCCCTGGAAGCCTCCATCCGGGCGGCTCTCCCGGCGGACCCGGCGCCCCCAGAGACGCCTCCTAACCGCCTTTACGTTCCGGCCGTGTGTCGACAGGAGGCCTTGAGTTGGGGGCATAGTTCACGGCTCGCGGGACACCAAGGCCAGGCTCGTACCTTCCAGTTCCTCCGCCGGGCCCTGTGGTGGCCCTCTATGAGAAAGGACGTGCGTGAATACACCGCTGCATGTGACACTTGCGCCCGGTCTAAGTCCACCACCCAACCTGGAGCCGGGGAATTGCAACCGCTCCCTGTGCCTAAAAGGCCGTGGTCGCACATAGGTGTGGACTTTGTCACGGGGCTTCCCGTTGCCGACCACCTGGACACCATCCTCACCATCACCGACCGCTTTTCGAAGGCTGTGCATTTAGTGGCTATGGCAGGGCTCCCCACGGCTAAGAAGACGGCGGAGCTCCTCCTCGATCATGTGGTGAGGCTCCACGGATTCCCCCAGGACGTGGTGTCTGACAGAGGGCCTCAGTTCATCTCACGTTTCTGGAAGGCTTTCTGTCGGTTGGTGGGCGCTTCCGCCAGTCTGTCGTCAGGCTATCATCCCCAGACTAATGGTCAGACGGAGAGAGCAAACCAGCAGCTTGGGCGTTACTTACGCTGCTTCGCCTCGTCTCAACCGTCCACCTGGCCTCGTTACCTCCTATGGGCGGAGCTCTCTCACAACCTCCAGACGTCCTCCGCCACGGGTCTATCGCCCTTCGAGACCTGTTACGGATACCAGCCCCCTCTTTTTGACCATCAGGTGCCGGAGGTGGAGGTTCCGGCGGCTCAGGATATGGTCCGCCGCTGCCGTCTCGCTTGGATCAGGGCTCGCGCCGCCATCACCCGGGCTAATACGGAGTACTCCCGACAACACCGCCGCCGCGACCGGCCCGGCCCTGTGTTCCAGCCTGGTGACCGGGTTTGGCTCTCTACCGCAAACCTCCGGTTTCCGGCTGGTTCCAGGAAGCTGTCGCCTCGCTTTTTGGGGCCCTTCCCAGTCCGAGATGTCCTCGGTCCGGTCGCTTACCGGCTGCGCCTCCCTTCCACTCTTAAGGTGCACCCGGTATTCCACGTCTCACAGCTCAAGCCGGTGGTGTCTTCTCCTCTCCATCCGCCTCCGGCCCGGGTGCCGACGCCCAGAGATGTCGATGGGGACCCCGTCTACACCGTCCGCAAGATTCTGGACGCCCGCCGCCGGGGCCGTGGATGGCAGTATTTGGTGGACTGGCAGGGTTACGGTCCGGAGGAACGTAGCTGGGAGCCTGCCCGCTCGTTTCTGGATCCTTCCCTGTTGGCTGATTTCTGGTCTCGTCGCCCTGGGCCTTCTGGAGCCGTCCCTCGCGGGGGGGGGGGGGGGGGGGGGGGGGTCCTGTCATGAACTCCTCCTCTTAACCTCCTCTGCGGGCCGGGCTGGCGCTGCACTCCAGTTCCCAGCATGCCTGTCACCGACGCTTCCCGGTGACGTCATCCCGCTGAGCCTATTTAAGGACCTGTCACAGCGGAGCCGGCACTCAGTCATCATCTAACGATAGACGCCAAGCCATTCTAAGACCTAAGACACTAACTCTACAAACCATACGGGAAGAGAACTTCCCACGCTGCCACATATCAGTCTCCATCCACCATTCTCTCCGCGCCTGGGTCTCATAACCACTCCAGCTCAGCCCACCGAACCTGACACCTCTACTCCCCCACTTGTCCAGATATAGGCTAACATCAGCCTCATGGACTAAGGCTGGGAGCTGGTTCCACAGGAGAGGAGCCTGATAACTAAAAGATCTGCCTCCCATCCTATTTTAAGATATTCTGGGAACCACCAGTAGACCTGCAATCTGATAGCTAAGTGCTCGTTTAGGAACGTATGGAACAATCAGATCACTGATGTATGATGGAGCTTAATTATTAAGAGCTTTATATGTGAGCAGGAGGATCTTAAAATCTATTCTGAATTTAACAGGTAGCCAATGTAGGGAGGCTAAGACAGGAGAGATATGATCTCTCTTTTTAATTCTCATCAGAACTCTAGCTGCAGCATTTTGGACAAGCTGAAGACTTTTAACTACATTCTGTGGACTTCCTGAGAGTAATGAATTACAGTAATCCAGTCTTGATGTAATAAATGCATGAACTAGTTTTTCAGCATCACTCCTGGAAAGGATGCTTCTAATCTTAGCAATATTCCGAAGGTGGAAAAAGGAAATCCTACAAACCTGTTTAACCTGGGATTTGAATGACATGTCCTGGTCAATGATAACACCAAGGTCCCTTACTTTGTTCTCGGAGATAAATATAATGCTATTCAGGTCAGGTGATTGACTAAGCAATTTCCTTTTCTGAATTTCTGGTCCAAAGATTAGAACAGAACATAAATGTAGCCAATCCTTAAAGCTACGCACTCATCTTGAAATTCTTGTCTTCATTTCAGCAGTTCCCTGTTTTCCCGCTCAACCTTTACTCTGTGTTTGTCGAGTAACTGAGCTGAAACAAAATCTTCTCTTTCTTTCTGGAAGTTCTTATTAAGTTCATCAATGTCGTTTCTTTTGTTTTTCCTCAAAATGCCGTTCACTTTTCTCTTTTCCTGTATTTTTGTTCCCAAATTCTCTTTTTCCTCCTGGAGACTTTTCTTGATGTCAGCTATGTTTTTCTCACCTTTTTTTCGAAGTCGCATTTCTGGTTACTAAGATCTAGTTTTTGGCTTCCAGGTCTCGTAACTCTCTTTGTAAAAGCTCGCCCCTTTGGTTTAATTCAGCTTCAAATGAATATAACTCCATTACCGCTATGATAACACTAATATGACCTTGATCATTTTGGCCTTGAGCTTTGTTATTGTAGTTCTGATTTCACTTGAATGCGCCCCCTCGTGGCCTGTTGATGTCATAACTCAGGTGTAAGTCTTTTCACCATAAAATGTTGTTTTGTTCTTTTTTGATGAAGTGGAGCAAAACAAGCTGCTTTTTTCTGCTCTAATGAATTTAGAATTTTCAAGGATCCAAAATGTACCACACACACTAAAGCTGCATTTAGTTTCTTTCATTTTAATTAAACAGAATGCACATAATGCAGTTGGTTATGAAAAAGGGCCTTTAAATATTTACTGCCAATCTGAATCTGAAATGATAAATGGAAAAATAGATAATCATTTAAAATCCAATCAGTTCATAGTAAAAAAAAAAAAAGCTGAATTAAATGAGTGAAAATTTTGAAAAAGGCTCGGGGTGAAACCGTGTACAGAAATGGATTCTGAATTTGATCTATATCTATTGTTGCCTCATTGGTAAATATTACCTCAGCTTGTAGCTGAATAAATGTAATGTAATCAGAAAAGTTACCTGAGAAATTCATAAATCAAATTGTGAGTTTGTCAGATAATAATAATAATAATAATAATAATAATAATAATAATAATAATAACCATTGACCACGTTCTCTCAGGCTGCCCCACTCTAGCCTGAACTGAGTACATCCACTGACATGACAGGGCAGCGAGCTGTAATCCACTGGAAGATCTGCAAACATTTCCATCTACCAGCTGCAGATAAGTGGTATGACCACCAACCACCAACAGTGACTGAAAACAACAACATCACAGTGTTGTGGGACATGCCGATCAACACAGACAGAGAAATCATGGCCAACAGACCAGACATGATCATCAAAAACACAGAAGAGAAGACCTGCCTCATGATTGACATGACCATCCCATCTGAAAAAATATGTCACCACCAAGGAGCTTGAAAAGCTATCAAAGTACAAGGACCTGGAAATAGAAGTCACAAGAATGTGGGGGATGAAGACAACAACAATACCCGTCGTAGTGGGAGCACTTGGCCTCATCAAGAAGGGACTGGAAAAGAGAACAAAACAGATTCCTGGAAACCCAACAGTCCAAGAAATCCAGAAGATTGTTCTTCTCCGAAGTGCCCACATCATCAGAAGGACGCTTTCCATAAACTAACCCCGAAACTGCCTTACAAGCATGGATTGATTCTGGCACTTCAGTGAAAGCATACAAATATACAAAAAATATGATAATAATAATAACAATAATAATAATAATAATAATAATTTC
This sequence comes from Nothobranchius furzeri, assembly GCF_043380555.1. Taxonomy (NCBI): domain Eukaryota; kingdom Metazoa; phylum Chordata; class Actinopteri; order Cyprinodontiformes; family Nothobranchiidae; genus Nothobranchius; species Nothobranchius furzeri. The sequence goes on from NC_091749.1 coordinate 65,837,795, forward strand.
TGGTGTGACTATTAAAGAATAAAATGCAACAAACTGACAACATTTGTCTAAATGATTATTTTATTAATAATTAGCAAATTTTCCAAATATAAATATTTGTGCATATACCAAACACCTCCTCTTAGCAGAGCTGCAGTTTTCTAAAAAAAATCTGATTTTGAGTTTTTCTTTTTGAGTTCTGGTGTTTTCCAGAAACACTCCATGCTCTCTCTGCATTTAGAACATTCTGCAGCTTAAATTTCAAGACGAGGCTGATTGGAGGATTGGAGGATTTCTGCTGAAGCAAAAAAAAAAAAAACCACAGATCTGAATCCACCTTCAGGAGGACAAATCCTCACGTTCTCTGCATAATTACATCAAATACACTTAAGAGCAAGTCATCACCAAATCAACGTATTATTTTTTCTGATAAACTATATAAATGAGTGTCTAATCGTGCTGTAGACACATGTAGTCAATGATTTGGCCCTTTTGTGCATCTTAGTTAAAATTGTAATGTTCTGCCCAAAACGGTCACTGTTGCACCCTCGTCAGGTAAACCTCTGCACTGCATTTGAATCTAAATCTGCCATCGTTATTGGCTAGGAGGTACCGTATGACGTTAACTGGTACCATATGATGTCACAATGTCATCGTGAGCCTGTGTGTGTATTTGTTTGCGACTCCGCCCTCTCAGTCTGCCAGGCAACAGTATTTGCTGCATTTTTCAAATAGGAAGTGGGGAATGGAGTAAGACTCTGGTAGGGGGTGACTTGCTCTTCAGGTACCTTTCCACGACTCTTAATGGCTTCACCAAACATAGTGATGTCGAGTGCACAAGTGAGTCATTTCATGACAACATAACTTGGTCAAAAGGTCCAAGAAGGTGTACATTGCCTGATAAGAGACCTTTAAATTGCCTCTACTATAGGGGTATGCTGGCCGATGCTGATATATTAACTAACTGTGGTAAATGTAAAACATCGGTCCATCCCTACCTTTAAGTTCCAGATTTATTTGTGCACTGTCTGGCTAAACAAAGAGTTTACAAAGATGCCACCAAAGTGATGTTATTACACAGATTTTTATTTACCTGGCATTTTCATTTTTAGATTTAAATTCTAATCTTTTGTACATGAATCGCAGCATCAATGTGTCGTGGAGGCCATCAGGGTCAGACACTAGCTAATGCTACTACGAGAGTGCAGCAGCCTCGCCTCCAAAGCTACAGAAGATTTATTACATGAATCATCAACACATGAGACTGAGGAGGAGGAGCTAAATACCTGATAAACAAATTCATTCATTCAGTTCATGAAAATTGCACAGATCTGGTAAAGCAAACAGGAAGTGACACAAAAGGTCTCACTGCCACCATCCTCTTCCTCATTGTTCCTCCTCTCATTCTTGATCGCCCTATCCCCTGTCTATTTCTGTCAAGTTTCTCTTTTCTTTGATTAGCTGAAATTCTTTGCTCCCACCATGCGTTTTGTTCTTGACCCAGGAGTCTCAGAGAGGAAGCTGCTTTTTGTTCTGTGGTGAAACGAGGAGTAATGATGTGGTCCTCAGGGCAGAGCACCCCTCTCTCCCTGGGTCAATGCTACTCCTCCTCAGATAGCGGTGCTGCCGCTCACCTGGAGCTGCTGCTTGATTAATCCCAATTAGATCAGCTGTCACTTTCCTGCAGAGCTCTGAGTGTGTGTGTGTGTGTGTGTGTGTGTGTGTGTGTGTGTGTGTGTGTGTGTGTGTGTGTGTGTGTGTGTGTGTGTGTGTGTATGTGTGTGTTTGTTTTCATGTCTGACATGTTTCTGTGCAGAAGATCTTTCTCGTTAGCTTTGCTTCCATGACCGGAACTTTGGGACAGATTTACAGGAATCTGCCAACATGCGCATGTCTCCACTTGACCGGGCCGGCCGAACGGCCATTTTCAAAAACCTCCTGATTACCTGCTCAGAGGTATGTACTTCCTGGTGGCCTGGTAAAAAGGCCTGGTGCAGTTGGTGTACTGTAAAAAAGACAGCCTCAAAAAGTTGTTTCAATTTAATTTTCCTATTTCACCAAGTCTCTCTGTTAAGTTTTAATTGTTAAACTCAATTTAGTGTGTTTTGATATTGAAAACGTAAAATTTCTTGCTATTTCAACAAATGATCATATTTTCCTCATTCTCGTGTGTTCAGTCAACTTAAAACTGCAATTTATTGATTTAAAAATGACCCCGCCCACTGTGAAAGCTCCAGTGGGTGAGGTGCATTGTGGGTAGTCATGTTCTTATTTATTTTGTTCTAATTTTAGGTGTTTATGCACAATTGTGGGTGGTCGTGTTGATCTTAGTTTTTGCTTTGCTCAGTATTCCAAAGGTGGAGTTGTTTGTTGTCGTGTTGGCACCGAAAGTGAGGAGGGCGGTCGTAGGAATAAGAACGTTGTGCTGTTTCACTCCACTGTACTAAATAATAGTGATGGGAATTCTGGCTCTTTTTAGAGAGCCGGTTCTTTTGGCTCAGCTCACCAAAAAGAGCCGGCTCTTTCGGCTCCCAAGTGGCTCGTCAGATTTTCTGTTGCATAGAGTACATTTATAACCAAAATAATGCTTAATTATATGTAAAATAATTCACTAATGTAAAAAAAAACAATATATCAATTGTTTATAATTTCTATGGATTTAATAATTGAACACTTTAAGAAATCTCCACTTTCCGACTGCTGGCGCTCATTTTCTCACCGTCTTCGTCGCACTCTCCTCTCTCTCGCTCGCCTTTTTCCTCCTCCTCATTCCCTCTTGTCTCCCTCCACCCGCATGTGCTCTGCTGTGTGTCTGTCTGAGTCTGACCCTACCTCTTCCCCGCCCCTACTGCTCTGTGTGTGGACAGTCTGGACACACAGTTACACATGTTGACCAATCGCCTGTAGCTTTCACCAAGGCAGGGGGGGAGGGGTGAGGGGAGGGGACGGCTCCCAATGACGAGCCGGCTCCCGTCGTTCACTTCAAAGAGCCGGCTCTTAGAGCCGGTTCGTTCGCGACCGACACATCACTACTAAATAAAGCTGTAGTTCTCGCTAAATGGTCAGGACTCAGCTCCTTGTGTGGTGTATGAGGCATGAGCATTTTTCCGTGTTGTTAGCTTCCTGCTTCACCGTTGGCCTGTATCGGCATGACAGCTGCCGATTTGATTACACAAGTTAACATAATGTAGAATTGTGTGTATGTTTAACAAGACAAAATGATTTTTCCACTTTGTAATCTAATACGATTTGTTGTTTCGACTCACAATAGAATATTCAAACAAAGCATAGTTATTATTTATATTTGTACAACTTGACATATAGAGTTGAAAGAAAGTGTTCATTTAAGTTGACATGACTCAAATGTTTAAGGCAGCTGTTGAACTTTTGTTTTTAAGTTATTCTGGCCTACTATTTATTACAGTGTGGGCGGGAACGCTGCCGATTGGTTGTAACTCAGTCTGTAGACTCTGTCGTAGGAAGTAGGAAATGCAGCAAGTAGTGGTGGCACATCAGCCACCACTACTTGCTGTTAAATGATGATTCAATAGTGGCTGAGTTTTAGTGAGAGGATTGTTAATGATCAGTTAGAGGATGGAGACCTTCTGTTGTCCGTGTTTTGGTAAAAACTAAAGTGTTAGGGTTAGTTAGCTTTAGGACTAGCGTTAGTTAGTGACGGCTGCAGTTTTGAGCAGCTAAACATCACAGTAGAACTTTGTTGTTTCTGCTTTTGTGTGTTTGTAATGAACTGAGCGACAGCCCCGAGCTTGGCTTTAATGTTCCTGTTGTTTCTGTGTGTCTGCGGGTTGTAAACAGCTCTCTTTACATCACGGCTCCTAAATATTCATGAAGCTCTTCGGCGTCTCAACACGCTGTCTGTATTCTTACAGAAACATGGCAAATATTGGAAACTGCAGGCAGACAAACAGTATTTACGAGACAAAATGTAAAAACAAGTGGTTTAACAAAAGTGTGTGTGTGTGTGTGTGTGTGTGTGTGTGTGTGTGTGTGTGTGTGTGTGTGTGTGTGTGTGTGTGTGTGTGTGTGTGTGTGTGTGTGATCACATGAAAGTAAACTTAAATGAACTTTTCAGACTTTAACAAACTTGTTAGGTGCCTCTGAGGAATCCTCAGCAACAGCCTCCTCCTTTCTCGGGGTCTTGAAGTGCAAAATGAAAACAAGTCAACTGTTTGGAAACTTCGTTTTAGAGTAAATGCTGTAAGTCTGCCGCAGGACATCAGTCAGCTGGTGGGCCAAACCTCACATCCTTATGGCTGTGACTCCTATGCGCTCCCCGGATGTCCTACAAATCACGAGGTGAACATGCGTTCGTCCATGCTGCTCCCATGCTCTGGAACTCATTGCCCATTACAGTTAGGCTGGCATTCTCTCTGCCCGTTTTTAAATCTTGTTTAAAAACCTACTTTTATGACTTGACTTTTAGACAGTGATTCATGTTATCGTATTATGATTTAATAGTTTTTATTGTTGTGTTTTGTCTTTTTATTGTTTTTCTTTTTTGTTTTAATTTATCCTGCCTGTTCAGCACCTTGGTCAGCTCTCACGCTGCGTCTTAAATTGTGCTATAGAAATAAAGTTGGTATGTGTAATGATTCGTTAGTTACATCTTACGTAAGAACCATCAAAGGTGAGATTCCATAGAAAATATGAAATCAATTTGATGTATCTTTGAATATTACTTCAAACAGAAGATCGGAACTTTTTATTGCAGGGATTAGGTAACACTTCGTATTAACCCAGAGTCAAAGGGGAGAGAGAGAGAGAGAGAGAGAGAGAGAGAGAGAGAGAGAGAGAGAGAGAGAGAGAGAGAGAGAGAGAGAGAGAGAGAGAGAGAGAGAGAGAGAGAGAGAGAGAGAGAGAGAGAGAGAGAGAGAGAGAGAGAGAGAGAGAGAGAGAGAGAGAGAGAGAGAGAGAGAGAGAGAGAGAGAGAGAGAGAGAGAGAGAGAGAGAGAGAGAGAGAGTTGTAAGGTTTAAGAAGAATTATTTCTAAACAATTTAAAACAAGGCTAACTAACTCTAAACACTCTGTGTGATGAATGGATCTAGGTGTGAATGAGGCAAGATGGATGGTGTAATGTGGAATGTTGTCATCAGAACTCTCGTTTCCGGAGAAGCATTAGTTCTGTGTGGGAGCGAATGTTTTGCTCTAAACTACAGTCGGAGTTTCAAAACCACATTCAGACGCCATATTGCCGCTCTACATACCTTTGGTGGAGACCTCTGTTGTAGACCCAGAATGCCAGATCCTCGGACCCCCCTTTGGTACTGGAGCCTATGAAACAGCGTACAGTACGACAGACTAGTCTTGGGATTGCCTCCAGGTAAGCGACAGGTGTTTGACAGCGTCTGCGGGACCCTGAAGGGTCCGTGAGTTCAGCTTTACTCTGAACTGCATTGCATTCAGATGTAGCTTGCAACAGGTTTTATTATCCAGCTTGTCAAGGTTCTTCGTGGTTAAAAAGTTACAAGTGGCCGGCTCAAAACTAAAACGTTTGAACTGAGTAAAGGATGACGTGGGAATTCGTTTTATAATTAAGATGTTTTGATTTATGGTCGAATCAGAATTTGACAACCAAAATAAACACCGCACAGACCACGCCACGCGTCAGAAAGGAAAGCTCTGATTGGAGAGACAAAAGGAATGTGTCATGTGATCTTAACATTACTTGTGATAGGGGTGTCTAGTGCTTCTGTACCAAGTACATTCTTATATAAAACTACTGATTACAGTATTATAATTCAAGTAAATAACGTTGTCATTTCACAGATTGATTTACATTAGGCTCACATGATTATTTGACTAACAGGCGTTATTTAATTATTTATTAAAAAGAAGAGTAGAGTCCTCTGTCTTGGTCTTCAGCTGGAAAGGAAGTGAAACAGTTTAGAATGAGAGGCATGAGACCTTGAGAGATTAGGTTGTTGAGGGAAACTGTGTCTCCCCAACTTGAGCAGAGTAGGCATGACCTTTAGGTCAGAAAACAGTCATTTCATTCTGCTACACATGGTATGGTATGGTATGGTATGGTATGGCATGGCATGGCTTGGTATGATATGATATGATATGATATGATATGATATGATATGATATGATATGATACGATACGATACGATACAATACGGCACAGCACGATACGATACGATACGATACGATACGATATGATATGATATGATATGATATGGCACGGCATGGCACGATACGATATGATATGATATGATATGATATGATATGATATGGCACGGCACGACACGATACGATATGATATGATATGATATGATATGATATGATATGGCACGGCACGACACGATACGATACAATACGATATGATATGATATGATATGGCTGAAACAAGATGGCTGTCGGGGGAGTCTCATGAATTTTCCTCCTACCAATCCAACAAATATCATTGAAAGAACTTAACATCCAAAAGGTTGATCAAGTCTCTTACATTCTTAAAGAAGTCTTGTTTCCTTTTTGGGAGTATTACCTAAAATTTTGAAGCTTTGAGTCCTTTTTTTCTTCATCACATGTGCTCTACAAGTAACACTGGGCCTACTGGATTACCTCGAACCTGGAATTATTTGTTGTCTTCTAAGAATTTAAACAGATGATCAAGAAACATGGCGACTAAGAGGCTATCAGAAGATATAGAAGAAATTAACAAGTCCCTTAACTTCATGTCGGAAGAACTGAGTAAGGTGGCAAAGCAGCAAACAGGACTAATGGACTTAATTGAAGAAGTAAGGCAACTTAAGACTGTGATTAAGGAAAAAGATAAGAGCATTGAAGAGCTGGAAAAAAGGGTTGAAGATCTGGAGCAGTATACAAGAATGGAAGATGTGGTGATTTCTGGTCTGAAGACAAATCACTACACCTATGCACGGAGTACAGCAGGTGGCAAGGAGGGAGAAGACGCACCTAGAGCTGAAAAGGATTTGCTTGAGCAGCAAGTTATTCCGTTTTTTAAAAACAAAGACATTCCCTTGGATAGCAAAAATATAGCAGCATGTCATACTATTTCACAAAAGCATAACAAGATGCCAACTATTATACTTCGATTTGTGAGCAGGAAATATAAAGTTGAACTGTGGAAGATGGGAAGGAAATTAAAGGGAACTGGAGTGTACGTGAATGAGCATCTTACAAAGAGAAATGCTGATATCGCACAACAGGCAAGACTTTTAAAGCAGGAAAGGCACATCCAAGACACCTGGACAAGGAACTGTAAGGTATTCATAAGACTCAATGGGTCACCAGAACAAGCAAAAGTTGTTGTTGTTAGAGATGTTGCAGATCTTGAGAGATTTCAACAAATTAAATAGAATTCAGTGGAGAAATAGAAGTACTTTTGTTGCTGACTGTGAAATGGACAATATCTGATAAGTGTGAGAAAAAAAGCTATGTATGCAAATGTGTGGAACATTTCATGAGTTAGATAATATTGATCCAGATATCCACCTTTATCACAATGTTGATATGACATGTGATTATTATAGTGGGGAAGAGTTAGAGCCCAAGATAAAAGGTTTCTCGTTAATTCACTTTAACAGTCGGAGTCTTTACAGTAATTTTTTTAATCAAAGAGTATCTTGATCAATTTCAAAATAAGTTTGCTGTGGTGGCAATTTCAGAAACATGGTTGAATGATGACAGAGAACTGCAGGATAGACCAGAGGGTTGTGAAATGTTTTGGCAAAATAGGAGGAACAGAAGAGGAGGAGGTGTCGCTATATTTGTTATATCCATCGATATAACTAGATTGGCGTTTTATCATCTTCATCTATGACCAGACCAGACCTAGAGAAACTCATTCATGTGTTCATTTCCAGCAGGCTGGACTATTTCAACAGTCTTTGACTGGTCTTCCCCAAAAAAGCTTTGAAGCAACTGCAGCTTAATCAGAACGCTGCTGCTAGAGTCTTAACAAGAACCAAGAGAACCGAGCACATCACTCCTGTTCTTAGATCTCTACACTGGTTACCAGTAAACTACAGAATCCATTTCAAAGTGCTTCTACTAGTTTATAAATCACTCAATGGCACGGCGCCAGAATACATGTGGGATCTTCTTCCTGTGGCTACTCCCCAGCAGGGTTCTGAGATCCTTAGGAAACAGTCAGCTGGTAGAACCGGGTCAGAACCCAACAGGGTGAAGCTGATTTTAGCTACTATGCTGCTCACAGATGGAATCAGCTTCCTCATGACCTCAAATGTGCCCCAACTCTAGAAACTTTCATGTATTCATCAGCCTATGAATGAAGGTTTCTTATGCTGCACCTTTTGCACTGTAACTGCCCAGCCTTTAACTTTGTCTCTTTGTAATATTCTTACATCAAATTTGTTTGTATATTTTAAATTTGATTTTAAAATCTGCTGTTTTATGTTGTTACGTTGATTTTAATGTTTTATGCTCTTGCTGATTTTGCTTCTGGAAAACACATTGAATTTCTGCTGTGCATAAAATGGGCTGTATAAATAAAGCTGCTTTGCCAGAGTTCCAGAATACCCGAAGGTCATTCCCATCCTGGAGTGGACGAGCCACATTGTCTCCACAGCAGCCCTGAGCACCTGAGCCATTTTAGTGTTGAGTTTCTCAGACTTCTGAGTATCATTAATTTCTAGTATATCAATAAAAAAGTTTTATTAATACATCAAGCCATTCACTTTTCCAGGAGGCAGGAAATAACACACATCTAACAAACCTGTTATTCTGTGTGGGCATGTTAAAAAGAAAACTTCCGGACTGAAGTTTTAAGGTTTAAAGGTCAACTTTACTCATATTTTTAATGCATTTGCTGTGGCCTCTAAGAATTAATGTCTTATGAGTCGTTCTCTGGGGGAAAAATCTCCAATAGGCCTGTTTGAGGACGGAGAAGTCAGCCAGAGTAAAAAGTGGCGGAAAACAGCAGGATTTGGAGTCTTACTTCCTGATATTTGGATATCTCTCCTCTGATTGGCTAACAGCAACACAACTCTACCACTGACTGTTTGCTCTGCAACGTTGATGTTTTATCTCCACAAATAACACAAGCCTGGAGGAGTTCAGCTGTGTGGTGGAGTTGTGAATGCTAACGGTTAGCTTCTACTAGCCGGAAAATTCTCTGCTGGTTCCTGGATGCTAAACCAACAACAGCCTTCATGAATCAAGATGGGTGAGTCCATGAATGTGAAGTAACAGTGTGGCGTAGATCTGTCAGGCTTTTCTAATCCCAGAGTTTCACCTTCTGTTTTCTATCAGAAGCGTCTGCAGGAGATAGGTGTAGGAGACTATTTTCATGTTCAGCCTGCATGAAAATAGAGTAACTGATTATAAGCAGCAATAAAAAAAAACATGGTTTTGCAATGAAGCTAACCTTTTAACTTGGTGATTAAAGATGAATGTTTGAGATGATGTTACCACGTAGAAACCACAATAATTTTTTCCATCCATCAACTTTTGGCTGCTTATCCAGGGTTGGGTCACAGGGGCATCAGCCTACGTAGAGCGGCCCAGACTTCCCTCTCCCCAGCCCCTTGGGCCAGCCCCTCTGGGGGAATCCTAAGGCATTCCCTGGCCAGCCATGAGACATGGTCCCTCCAGCGTGTCTTGGGTCTTCCTTTAGGTCTTCTCCCGGTTAGACGTGACCAGAAAACCTAACACCCTATCTCTAAGGGAGAGCCCAGCCACCCTGCGGAGAAAAATTATCTCAGCCGCTTGTATCCGCGATCTCATTCTTTCTGTCACTGCCCAAAGCTTGTGACCTTAGGTGTGGGTTGGAAAGTGAATCGACCGGTAAATCGAGAGTTTCGCCCTCCGACGATTATGTCCATCCTTACAAACTGCTTTGCTTGTTTATGTTATGTGCACCTGTTTTGTGTGTGTGTGTGTGTGTGTGTGTGTGTGTGTGTGTGTGTGTGTGTGTGTTTGTGTGTGTGTGACTGAGGATGGCCATCCTCTACTGGAGACCGTGGTGCGCTGCTTTGCCCGCGTTGTTTATTCTGTTATAGTTACCGGTGCTTGTCTTGCAATGTGAAACGCTTGGTCTCAAATTTTGTAAGAAAAATAATAAAATGTCCCCCCAAAATACGACTTAAATATGTTTTTTTCTTCTTCATTATACATTTAATGGCTGGTGCGACTCCGTAGCGACTTATAGTCCTGAAAATATGGTACGTTAAAAATATTGAAAACTTGCTCAAAGCAAAATATATTTTCATTTCGGAAATAAATTATAAACTTACCGATTTAATACTTTTTTTAGTCACAGAAAGGTACTTTTCACGAAAAAGTGCGCCGCAAACCTCCACCTAAACTTCGTGCGAGCTTCAGGTCGATGGGTGTTCCACAGAGTTAGCTCCAGTTGAAGCTAGGTAGCTACATCCGTTAGCTTAGCTCCCACCTCCGCGTTAGCTTTGGGTTAGCCAGGGTTAGCTTCAGGTTAGCTTGTAGCTAGTTCGACCGGGTGTTGTCAGTTGATCCCAGCCTTACAGCCCCACCCTCAGCTCCACCTCTCTTCCCTTTGGTGGAATTTTCTGGGCTTGACGGAACCTGTGACACGGTCAAAATGGCGGTGGTGGCCACCTCCCATTTGGCCTCAAAAACGTGATATTGGAGCTTATGAAAATGAATTGTCCAGTATGTCGATGCTTCCGACTCAGCTCTCTCTTCACCATGACAGACCGGTAAAATGCTTGCATCGCTGCAGACGCAGCACCATCCGCCTGTTAATCTCTCGCTCCAGCTTTCCCTCACTCGTGATCAAGACCCTGAGATACTTAAACTCCTCTACAGATTTTAAGACTCACAGTGTAGGAAATCAAACGGTTAATAGTTTTGATGAATTACTTAAAAGTGGGTTTAGTTTTCTGTAAATGTGAGATTTAAATGTCTCCTAAAACCTGAAGTGGTTTTGTTCTGCTTCTCTTGGTTTCCCTCTTAGACACATTCAGAACCTTCCTGGTTCCTTCATCTAAACATTATTCTCAGCTGCTTCGATTTCCTGGTAATTTCCAAGAAATGACAAATAATAATGCCCACAGGAGGAAAAACAATTAAAGGTGTGAGGAAGAGAAAAGGCAAGTTGCTGCTGCCAGCAGCTAAATGAGTATTAGTGGAGAAGAAACCATCCATCAGCCTGAAAAACAGACACACTTTACTTTGTCCTTATGTATTTATCAAGATGAATAATCAGCAGCAAAAAGCTGAGGATCCTTCACTCCGATCGCTCCGCCACATCAATATTCAGACGATCAGCGGCCCATGAGTAAACAGGAAGAAGCGCTGGCCTCGGCAGATTTAAACGGAGTCAGTTTACCGCGGCAGCTATTAACGGACGTCCCCGTTATTTATTTCCTTTCCTTCTTATTAGCGCTGGATGTGATATTATTCTAATTATATCAGGTCCAATCAGCAGCAGAGCCCGTCTCCGGCTCATTTCCATTAGCTTTGTCTTTCACACTGTGATACTAATTCAATGAGACATCAACGATTTAAATGGAGGCGATATGCAGAGGTCAGGAGTTTCTGTGTAATTGTGTTTGTCTCCCGCTGGAAGAGCAATGGCTGCCAGCCACCGTTAGCATGCTAACTCCTCCGTTACCTAACTAATGCTAATATGTGTTTAGAGTCGAGCCCAAGACCTAAAACACACACACACACACACACACACACACACACACACACACACACACACACACACACACAAAACAGGTGCACATAACATAAAAAAGCAAAGCAGTCGGTAAGGATGGACATAACCTACACAGCGGATGTGATGGGACAAATTGGACACATTTGACTTGTCAGAGCGGTCAGGAGAAAGCAGCTCCAGCTTCTCCAGCTCGTCCCCACAAACCTCCACCGGTGGGATCCCAAGGTTTTCCCTGGCCAACTTAGAGATGTTATCTCTCCATCATGTCCTTAGGCGATCCCTAAGGCTGAGTGCCTTACCCAAAGAACTAAATCATCATTGAGGATTGGGACGAAGAGGTATCTGGTTTAGCTCCATGTCCACCACAACAGAACGGTTGAGCCCAGATCCACCTGTCCATGACCCACTCCCTCCTTCCCTCCTTCACTCGTGGACAAGACCCAGAAATACTTAAACTCTTACACCTCAGACCTCTCCTCTGGCCCAGAGTTGACCACTGACTCTTTTCTGTCTGAGACTGGGAGGGAAGAGGGTGGGTGATGGACACAATTGATATAATGGACATGATGGATGTCTTGGACAATTTGGATGGTCAGCATGATAGACATGCTGGGTGAGAGACAAAATACAGAACACAACAGAAGAAGATAAAAATCTGAGGACAACAGAAGTCTTAGGAACAGGAAGAGACAAGACACGAGGAACAACAGATTGAGTGAGATGAGAGGAGGACAGGACATCACCTGGACTAAAACCAGACCTGGAACTGGTTTTGTTTTTGTTCAAACGCGAAGACATGGAGAGACCAGGCCATGTGACTCTGTCATAAAGGGGTTGGTGTGGGGGGGGTGTAATAGGAACTCATTTATCACCTGGTGAGGAGGGCGACCTCTGGGTGTCCCACTCCTCCATCACCTCCTCAGCTGCTCCCCCTAATTGTTGGAGCTCACAGTAAATGAAAATCAACTGGCCTCATAATGAATAGGGATCATTAATCTGCTCTCACACACACACTTAAACACACACACTCAGACACACACCTACACCTACACCTATGACTCTCTCTCTCTCTCTCTCTCTCTCTCTCTCTCTCTCTCTCTCTCTCTCTCTCTCTCTCTCTCTCTCTCTCTCTCTCTCTCTCTCTCTCTCTCTCTCTCTCTCTTACACATACACAGTAAGAGGAAAGGGGTCTTCATCCCTTTTCACAGCAGAGAGAAGGTCAGGTCACATGACCCGACAGGAAGCTGAAACCCAAGAGGAGGATAAAAGAGGAAGTGTCAGATTCACCTGACCTCTGATGGTGCTGACCATTGACGTGAAAACGTAGATGCCCCATTGGGCGCTGGAGAGCGTAACTGTGTCGCCGCCATATTGGATGGGTCTCCTCTCACTCTCCAAAGTCAATGCAGAATGAGCAACTATGCCCGTTTCAGTGCAGCTTACATTACAGCAACTGTTGCCATTGAAAACAGATGATGTGGGATTACTAGTGACTTTTCTAGGCTACCTGATAGGATTTTACATTTAAATTTATTTTCATTTATTCTGATTAATTATGTTTATATTTTAATTATTATGCCATATATTATGTCTAATTTTGTCAAAAAGTTTGATAAAATGTGTTTTTTTGTTGGGTAAGCCCCTTCCTCAGTAGAAATGAATGCACTGGGCGCGAGTGGAGACCCATCTAAAATGGTGGCCGGCCACTACAGCAGCTCCAGTCTATGGGGTGTCAATAGGAAGCCTAAGTCCTGCCCATCTACTTCCGGACCACGGGTCCCCGGAAGAACGAAAAAATTGAATGCAAATCAAGTGGGCTAAAAATGCTATTTTCTAATTCCGCTTGTTTTGTGCCATGGATTTCACATATGATGTCCGTGAATTTTAAAGACGCATTTTGATACCAAGAACGCGCTTATTTTCGAACGCGGGGGAAACATTATTTTAGGTTTTGTGTCAAAATAAGTGCAGGACTACAAATGTGCTTCACAAAAGTGACGTCGTCAAACCAGACACGGAGAAAACTGTGGGAAAATGGCTGTAAGTTCAGCGAACTTCAAATCCTTCCGACAGGAGGAAAGCACCACCATAAATCTGGCCATGTGGTAAGTAGCAGCTACGCTAGAGAAGAGTCTGTGGTGACCATCGACTTATATACTGGACAATTCATTTCCATAAGCTCCAATAACACGTTTTTGAGGCTTAATGGGAGGTGGTCACCACCGCCATTTTGACCGTGTCACAGGTTCCGTCAAGCCCAGACAATTCCACAAAAGGGAAGAGAGGTGGAGCTGAGGGTGTGGCTGTAAGGCTGGGATCAACTGACGACACCCGGTCGAACTAGCTACAAGCTAACCTGAAGGTAACCCAAAGCTAACGCGGAGGTGGGAGCTAAGCTAACGGATGTAGCAACCTAGCTACAACCAGAGTTAACTGTGCACATTACTTTTCATTTAAATTGCAGAACAACATGTGTGCGATCCAGATCGTAAGGCAAAGCGGATTAGAAAACAACGTTTTTAGCTCCGTTGACTTGCATTTATTTTTCTTCCCCGTGAGCCGACCGGAATGGGAGGAGACTTAGGCTCCCTGTGTATATGATGTCTGTGGGGCTGACTCAGAGCTCACCTTTCCACTCACCCATGACCTCTGACCTCTGAGGGTGCTTACTCAGAGTCCACCTGACCTGTGACCTCTGAGGGTACTTCTGACCTTACCAGAAGGTCAGGATGTGCATGGGTACATCTGACTCATTTTAAACCTCTATAAGGATCCATTTTGGTTCAGGACCTCTACCCAGATCAGACGGATCCGGTTTTGGACCATGTTGTTCAGTCAGATTGCACCAACAAAGCTTTCATTTCGAAACCTCCAGTTCTGTGAGTTTGGATCGGTTCTCCTTCATCCAGAACTAAAAGGCTTAAACCCGTGGACCTCCGTAGTCCCTGTTCAACAATAATGTTCCTGGACTTGAACCCAGACCTCATGTTGGACTTCCAGCTGATCAGATCAGCTGATGCTGAGATTTAACGCTGATCTGGTTCAGCTTATTGATGATGTAATGAAGAACCTGTTAGAACCAGTTAGAACCCACCATTAATCCCCGGCGCTGCTGAAGCTACACATTCATCAACAAAATTAAAAAGTGTCAGGTTAAAAAAAGGCTTCCATTTTCATCTCCTCAGGATGTTTTTAATAAGCTGCCAGAACCGGCCTGGAGGAGGACAGATAGAGCAGGGCTGGGCCGAGGTTACACGGGGTCTGAAGCAGAACGGGTTCTCACCTCAGCGTCACTTTCTTTGAAGGTTTTTTTTTCATGTAGCTGTAGATGAAACAAAAATCTAAACCCAACCATCCCTTCATTATCTGAACCGCTTCATCCTCACCAAGGTCTCAGGGAGCTGGTGTCCATCTCCATCTAGGGGACTCCCTAGATTGGTCTCCAGTCCGTCACAGGAACACACAACTAGTCACACACTTCCTTACACCTCAGGGCAATTTAGACCTGACGTGCATGTTTAGTTTCGGGTTCTGTTGTCATTTGATCTGGTTCAGTCACATACATGTAGGTTTCTAGTACATGAATACTGAGGCACTGCCACTCTAGGTGATGTTTGGTGCAACAGGTGATCTATTTACAACGTTCGCCCTTAGCTAAGAGGTCCTGGCTACATGTCACGCAGTCACGGTGATGATGTTATCTTTATGCTTAGTTTGAAGCTGCCGTTGTCCATCGAGGATACGTGCCGTTGAGCTGAGGGGGTTTGAAGGTAAGCTGTCTTCCTGTGTAAGTTGTATTTCCTGTCTGGATTGGTCTGGGGCGATGGTGGCACAGGAGTTAAGTGCTTGCCCCGTAACTGAAAGGTTGCAGGTTCGAGCCCCACTTAGTCTGTTGCTGCCGTGTCCTTGGGCAAGACACTTAACCCACGTTGCCTGCTGGTGGTGTTCGGAGGGGGCAGTGGCGCCTGTGTAAGGCAGACTCGCCTCTGTCAGTGCGCTCAGGCCCGGATTACTGCACAGGCTTGATATGGCTTAAGCCTAGGGGCCGTCGTGTGTTCCGGGGCCCCCATTGGCCAGCTAAAAATATATGATTTTATTTACATTTACATGCAAGAATATTCTTCAACTATATTGGCCGACAAAGTCATAAGCAACACTGATTGGGTAAGCATTGTGGCGGTCTTGAGTTAAGTAACGTGTCGCGTGACACGTCATATTCACGTATCATAGGCTGCTGCACGTAACGAGGGAAAATGAAAAAAAATGTCAGAAAGAAAATATGAGAGCGGCGCTCAGAAAAGACAATCGGAGAGAAATTAAAGAACAAAAGCACCCAAATCTTCTGCGGAAAATCCCAAAATTGACTGGATATTTTAAACCTGCTGCTGGACCCAACAGCAGGTTAGAAAAGCAAGACGTTCACAATGAAGGCAACGGAGCTATGCTAGCTGGAGCAGCAGCAGTTCATGATGCTAGCTCGAAGGAGGGAACGAGCAGTCACAGAGAAGCTGATATTGTCCACTTGGGGGCAGAGGCAGACCTGCTTCAAGTAGTTTGTGATGGGAGCCCGGCAGAAGGTCCTGGCCAGGTGACGCTGATGGTGGATGCTAACTTAAACCCAGATCCTGGCTGCTGGGGTGAAATGGATGAAAATACCAGAAAACATTGGATTAAAATGGGGCTGGACGTTTGCCGCAATAAAGACGCTGATGTCGCTGCATCGGAGAGACAACACAAACATCAAAACTGGTACTTTTCTAAGTCGATGTTTTTAAGAAAATTAGCCAACGGAGAAAGTGTGAAACGTGAATGGCTGCTCTACTCTCCATCCAAAGTAACCGTCTTTTGTTTTGCGTGCAAGTTATTTGGAACTGGGAGTCCTGTTCAAGTAAACGCATTAGTCTCTGGATACAGCGACTGGAAAAATGCTGGTGTACGTTTGTCAGAACATGAAGGGTCAAAAAGCCACAGGAATGCAACGGTGATTTATCTCAAGTGGTGTGCTGCTGGTGCTGGGTGTATCGATCAGGCACTCAAACAACAGTTTGACAGCGAGCGTGCTTACCGGAGAGAGGTGCTGCAGTGAGTGATTGTTGTGGTGAGACACCTGTCGGAGCGAGGTTTAGCATTCAGAGGTCATACGGAACTTTTTCAGTCATATTTGATTAATCGTGATTGAATCATGGTTAATTCACAAATACCCTATGATTAATTAGATTAAAAAATTTTGTTGTTTGACAGCCCTAATTAAAATAAATATCTGCAGATAAGACCTAACAAGATGGATAAGAATATTTCGCTTGGACCAAACCTTTTTGGTCCCGAACAAGTGTGGCCTACGGGCCCCTGCACGCCTTAATCCTCCCCTGAGTGCGCTCCAGGACAGCTGTGGCTACAATGTAGCTCATCACCACCAGGATGTGGATGGGTGAATGACTGATTTTGTTGTTAAGTTCCTTGGGGGGTTCCAGGACTCCTGACATACACAGACTACAGGCCATTTACCATTTTGGATCACCCCGGCTTTCCACGGGAGCCGTCAGCAGTACTTTACTGCAGCAGCACGTCATAGCTGCTGATAGGAACCGCTGTGGTCAACAGAACCTTTTCCACTGGAGCCGTCAGCAGCGCGAGTCGGCCGCGTCTCAGGAGCAGCATGTCGCGGCCTTTACGCGCCGGTTCTATTTTCTACACGCGACGCCTCTGAAACGGGTCAAGTTCGACATTTTTGGGGAAGGAAAGACAGGAAATCGGACGCGGAAATGGAGAGAAGCTACCGAGATTTTCAGAATAAAGAACGTACTGCCTTCCGGTTGCTTTACTTTTAAAAAAGGTTACTAACTGTGCGGCCCCGTGAGAAGTTATCACCTAGCTAGCGGTCTCCTTTGTTTTTCAGGTCCGTATTGGCGATTATAAAACGGACAGAACATAAAACACAAACCATGTTGTAATTTTCTCCTGCTTGTTGTTGTGTTTACTGACACTGTGTCGGTGACAGCTGCTCCCCTGCTGCTTCGCATCTCGTGGGAAGGGCCAAGCAGCAGCTTACGCGAGTAAGACGTGCTGCTGCAGCAACGTGCTGCTGACGGCTCCTGTGGAAACCCGGGGTCAGTCTGGCCGGTGGAGCTGCGGCCAACAGCAGGGCTGCTGGAATCTTCAGTTTCTTCTCATTTTAATGATGTTCTTCCTCTCTTGAAGCTTGAAGAGAATCCTTCCACCTTCTTCGACATCTCTGTAAGTATATGTTTAATTTGCTGCAGTGGCTGCAGGCAATCTCAGCGTCTTTAACAAGGAGCTCTGATCATCTGCAGAAACAACCAGGAGACTGAAGGAAAGTCGCTCTGTGAGTTTTCTGCACTAGTTACCTGAAAGTTTCTTGACTTTCTCCCACAACTCGGAGCGTCAGCAGGGAGCTTCCTCAGTAAACTTCCATCTAGAATGTAAATAAGTTGCTGTGAAATAAGCAATGTGAACAAGTGATTCAGGGAGTCTTTTCACTCCATAATCAAACTCTGCAGTCTTTGCTTCCAAATGTGTTGGATCAAAGCTCCCACAAAGGGAACATCTGTTTGGCTTCATCTCTGTGTGTTCTTGGAGAGAAAAGTACACTTTACAAAGGTTTGCTGTTTTCCGGCTCTCAGCCTTTCATACAGATCCTGATCCAGCAGCAGGGCAACGCGGGGCACGGGGACCTAAAACATTTATGCTAATTGTTGCAAAACTTTCCACAAAAGATGACAAGAGCCAGCGATGAGGAGCTGTCAGCGGCACCGTCATTATGACAGGCAGGAAACCCGCAGAGGAGCAGAAATCAAAGGTCGGAGCTTCTTTTAAGGTGTTTCTAATGACGAGCTGGCATCAGGAGCCTGTCAGGGTCGATTAGCTGAGACGGGCGTCACTCAGCCCTGCAGGCGAATGCTGCCGCTACCGGAGTCTTCAATCTCTGTCAGGAACATGGTGGAGGAGCCTAGACTGACATGAAAGTAGGAAGCAGGCCTGATTCCCCAAGAACAGCAGAGCGAGAGGAACATGTGCAGCTCAGTCGCGGGTTTAAATAAAACTTTTAAAGTTGCCTCTGATTAGCGTTTGGCTTAGCAGAGTTCCAGAGAGCAGCAGCCATGCTCTTTGGTTTGAGGTTTTTCTTTGTGTTAATGATGATTCAACAAGCCGCCACTTTTAGAAATCCCATTCAGCAGCAAACATGAGCTGTTTTCTGCTTCTGTCAGTTTTTACTTTAGTGTTGAGCGGAGCCCTAATGTGTGCTTAGCCAGAGGACTCAGAACCCAGAAGTTCTTTATGAATAAAACAGAGAACATTCACACCATCCTCCCCAGTGCTACTGGATCCAGGCAGACGGGTTTAGAACCAGCAGTACCGCCTGATTTGAGTCAGACAGGCTCTGTTTTGATCGGTGGCACCCCCAAGGGGGACCACTGCCACCCCAGGAAAATTGTTGTGCCACCTGCTGGCCCCCCAAGGGATAATCCCCACTGCCCCCCCCCCCCCCCACACCCCCATCACATTCATGTTCACACAAACAACAGAGTCCTTTTCTTTAATCAATACACACATTTTAGAGCCACTAAATGAATGTTAAATAAATGATTATTTATTTAATAAATCACTATTTAAATAAAGGGTTGTGTCACTGGGGCTCACCATATTTTAAAATGAGCATAAATTATTTTTTGTGGGTGTTTTTATTTTTTTTAAACAGCAACAGGCGAATAAACTGTTTTAAAAATCTAAAACATTGACATTTGAAACAAATAACAGAAACATTGTCTTTTTTAAGTGTGTTGGATGCACGGGCCTATTGCTTCTTTATGATGGAGTGATGATGCACAGCTACAGGCTAAACTTTCCCAGAGTTACCACAGGGACCAGTTTGGTCTGCCCCTCCGCCCCCATGAAAACTTTTCTGGGTGTGCTACTGGTTCTGTTTGCTGGATCCTATCAGCGTTGCCAACTGGAAGTTGAAGTTGACCCAGAAAGTCGCTGGTTGTTGCTAGATGACAACACGCTCATTTGCACATTAATGATGTCATCAGATCTCTCCATGTTGGCGTGCTGCTTAAAAAGTCATGTGGCGGTCTTCAGTTTGTCCTCATATCCATATCCCTCTTCGTGGATCCGAAGGTCAGAGAGGTCGGATGACCTCTGGCACCGAGGGCTGTTGAATACCGTAGCACCGACTCTTCAGTCCAGAGATGTCTCGGGTCACGACAGATGGATGGAACCGTTGCGTCTGGGACTCTCAAGGAGTCGGAACAATATCAGCTTTGTTCTGCAGGAACCGTTTGCTGTGTCAGCTTTGCAACAACCTTGACAGTGTAACGTCACCAAATGGACTGATTTTGATATATCAGAATAATCATTGAAGAAAAGAAGATCTTATAACTAAGATTTTATGATGAATAATCACTAAATATTGCCATATATATTTATAAATGATGAAATGTTTCATGAATCTGTTTCAATGATGCTAAGTATGTTTACTGGATTAGGTCATCACACTTGCAGACAGAGTAAGGATAAGATAAAGACATGGCACTTAAGTAACCTTGTCCCACATTTCAGAGTTCAGAATCATGGACTGTGTTCTGAGATGCTTGGCAACTTCTGAGATAACACCAGACCTTAAAAAGAGCTTCACACTCCGTCTCAGTAAGTCAGACAGACAGAGAGAGAGAAGCTCAGAATGGCCGTCTGAGCAAGCCTCTTTCACCAGAAGGATTTTGACATAGTCAAAACCTTAAGCTTTTGCACCTGCAAAGCTGAGGACAACAAGATGCTTTTCCTGCAGAACAAAGCAGATTTTGTGACACTCCTTCAGAGTTGTTTTGAGACGCTTGGCTCCATCCAGTCCACCTGTGTTACCGGGAAGCAATCCTGGACCGACCTGGTCATACTAGGAGTTAGTCTACGGACTTCTGTACTCGGGGTCTCCAACCCCCCTGACATTTCGGATCCGCAAGGGCGCCTCCACTTGGGTACGTAGAACACAGTGAGATAGCGTCTGTATGCAGTTTGAAAAATAACAGCTTGTAGCTTACTTGCAAACCAAATTTCCTCCATCCAGGATTCAGCACTCTCATGATACCTACTCTGAAATACTATATTCACACCTAGTTCCAGACACCCATCTCTTAGTTTGCATCCACTCACAGTAAATAATAGTTTAAACCATTTGTTAAGTCTTAAATTGTAAAATAAATTATTTGTTTGCAAACCCTGACTGGTTCTTGAATCCTAAACAAAGTGATGACAGTCCCTGAATAAACAAAGAGTCTTAGAATCTTCTGCCTAATCATCTTAAAGACCAAGCAGGTGATATTCTATAATTAATAGATTATCACAGCTATGGGTCACAAGTAATGACAATAAAAATAAATATCTCTTAAGCAATTTATTTAATCCAATTTACCCTCTTATTGATTCAATACAACGGCGTGTCAAAGGCTGCTTCTGGGTTAAAGAGACTTCACTACGGACGGCCGTTTCCGTAGCTTCCTCTAGATCTCTGTAGAACTGACTCGCCGTAAAGCGAGCTCTGTTTTTATATTCTCATATTAATTTCTTAACAAATCAGAGCGTGCCATGTTAAGGGATATTACCAAGAATCTCAGAAACACACGCCTTCTTTCAGATACAGAGGTTCTGATTTGTGGGTAAGAAAATATCTATGTGTCACGCGTTTGACTTAACTTTACTTTGTCCTTGTGTGAGTGTGGTTGGGGATGGCCTTGTCATATCAAAACATTACTGATCCATATATAAATCAATGTAATACTTCATTTCACAGATTAATCAAAACATTTCATTTAGTGTTCATATGTTTGTTCATCAACCAAATTATTCTTTAATGAATAATTAACCCATAAGTTTTAAATGTTCCATTATATTTAAGAGTTCATTCTTTAATTAAGCAACTAATAGTTTAGTGTAAAATTTAGTGTTAGTGGTGGTCAGAGGGGCCGACGGCGCCAAATGGCAGCCTCGCCTCTGTCAGACCTCCCCAGGGCGGCTGTGGCTACAAGTAGCTTACCATCACTAGCAGTGTGTGAATGTGAGAGTGTGAGAAAGCGTCTTTGGGTGTCTGGAAAAGCGCTATATAAGTTCAATGCATTATTATTATTATTATTAATACAAGCTGAGAGTGTTCACTTTATTCAGAGGCATGAAGAGTCCTGTAGAACGATAAGGGAAGCTTGAGGTCTTGAGGAGGGAACATCATTGTTGACAATACGTTATCATGTGTTCAGAGCTGCTCTGAACTCCAGCTGATGGGATGCAGAATCCGGCAGATTAAAGGAAACACGTGCAGACTCTTGTCTCTATGTCGACCAGATATTGAAGGGTCAAACTGTACTCAGAACTGACCATTCCTGGACATTACATGAGATCCTGGTCCTGATCCAGAAGCTCCTGCTACTATAGAAACCCACCTTTATCTTCCTGAAAGAGCAGCTGTGTGTGAGTCCTTAGACAGAAATCATCTGCTAGAGGAGTTTCAGTCGGGATTTAGGGCTCAGCATCACCTCAGAACTAGAACTCCACCTTTAGAGTGCATTTAGGAAACAGCCTTTACCTCCAGTGTTGATAACATCTGTGCTTTCATCTCTCTTTTCAGCTTTCCCACTGCCAGAGCTTTAAAGCAGAAATTGTATACAAACGTACCTTTTTCATCCATTTGTGCTGTTATGTGGGTGCTTACAGTCTCTACAAAAACTCCAAACGTTAAAAAAATCTGTCCATCTGTCAGAGTTTGGTTTCAGGAATCATGTGCCTTAAATTTGTTAAACGTCCTCGTTAGTGACATTAGTGTGATGAGCAGGGGTACCAGCTGATCAGGGAATCTTCTAATGAATGAATTATTCCCAAAAAATCAGACTTCTGAGGCGGTTCTGTGCAGGTGAAACATGTGGAGCACCAGATGACCAAAGCAATCAGAATCTTGGATCTGTCTCATCTCCTCATTAAAGCAACCTGCAGGTGTAGCCCTGCCTCTCACCATGCAGCTACTGGAGTTAGGCACCAGCTGCCTGAGATCATGTTGAGGAATGTGATTCAGAAGATAAATGAACAACATTTTTTGGAGGAGGAGTCTTTTCTTCTCTCAGGTGTTCTCTGCTTTATTCAGTCTGATTCCTGGAATCTGATTTATTTGTGCTTATTTTTTTATTTATATTTAGAGGAAACACGTTGACCTTAGGTTTCAGCATCTTTGATGTCCAAGGTGTTCTTTCTGTTAGGAAAAAATCTTGACTCAAACTAGTTTTTACACCAGAGCCAAACATGCATAGAAACTGTCCTGAATGAGCTGATTTATGAAACACACGGTGACACATGTTCCTCCAAATCCCACATGTGCATTTCCAGATGCTCGTGGCTATTTACGATAATTTGCATGCAGAAATGCCCTCAATTAACCATGTATGGTCACACCACATCCTAAGCTCATGAAGAAAATACCTGTGTTCCTCCCCAAAAAACAAACTTCAGTGACAGATCGAGGCACTTGTTGCTGAAGGAGGAACTGGCAGATATTGTAAACATAGCAAGAGGAGAGGTCCCTGTGAGAAATAAAGAAAAGTGGTTCAATATCGAACTGAACATGTGAAAACTGTAGAGTAACCAAAGGAATGTTCTATTCTATTGTCATTTACAGTTTTCATTTAAGGAGTTGCATGCATGTTGTGTTTGGAGTTAGTTTTGTTCCAGAAAACTCAGATCTGATGCTTATCATAGCTACTGTTGATGAACAAGGGCTCAGTCATTGTTTTTTCACTCATTAAAGGGACTTTACGGACTTTTGAATTTTTATGCTCATGATTGCCCCCTCAGGCCAAAAGCGTAACGGCAGCTTCAATAGTAGGCTCGTGCAGGCGGCGCGCATGCTATATGTGCACACTCCTTAACGAAAATAACAGCTGAGACAGTCCTGTGTGTGTGTGTGTGTGTGTGTGTGTGTGTGTGTGTGTGTGTGTGTGTGTGTGTGTGTGTGTGTGTGTGTGTGTGTGTGTGTGTGTGTGTGTGTGTGTGTGTGTGTGTGTGTGTGTGGCCCGGAGGACAGAGGACAGGAGAACGCACAGCTAATTAATTAAATAATTTGGTTCTGTACCTTTCTCTTCAGCACAGCCGACAAAGGTTTAAGATGGGTCAGTCCTCCTGCATGCTCAGATCATTCCCTTCCCTTGCTTGAAAAATTGTTCCAAAATGAAAGTTGAACCCACATCTTTTTAATTTGTGAATTCAATGCCATTCAGCGACTTTGGGAATCTTAATGTAAAAAAATATACCATTAATGTAAAAAAGAAACTCTAAATAAACATTGTTCACATCCAGAATCAAACCTCTTCTGCATGGGAGTCAGTCATCTTACAAGGTGAGCCACACTCTAGTAACGTTCATAGTATCTGTAACATTTATATCCTTGATGACAGCTGAAACGTCAAACCAAAGAACGGTTCGGAACAAAAATGGCTATTTTGTTGCTAATTTGCAGGAAATATCTAGAAGAAAGTTCTAAAGAAAGTAGCTAAGGGTCCTCAGAAATGTAGCTAGGTTCATCACTAGGCGTTAGGAACAGCGACAAAGTGGCACTGCCTCTCTCTCTGCTGCTAAAGCTACTGATAACAAATGCTACGGGCTATGCCTGAGCGTGAACGCGCATGAAGCAGCCTGCTCGACCCGAGCATCTCTCTTTTTCACAGTAAAAATGCCAGGGCTCATTCTACAGGACCAGGGCATTGCAGGAGAATGTATGAAGAATACATTTATTATTTCTGTACATGTTTTGGCTGTCAAACTTCCATAACGCCCCTTTAAACTTGTTTCAGACCATTTCTTTCTCCTGATGCACAAACATTTTACAGAAGGACAAACTTTATTAAAATTTAAATCTTTTGGTTGTTTGAGAACGGGTACCGATTATCTTTAGAAACACACCATTAATCTTTGTCATTTCTCATCTTCTATCCAGTCGTTCCCCTAAACATCTTCCTCCTCAGCATGGTCACGGGAGCTGGTGTTTGTCTCCAGGGGGGACATTCTGGACAGTCCTTCACTGAGCTCCTGAATCTCTTCTTCATCTTTTGTCTGATTTAGTCTAAGACTAATGAGGCTCTGCTGCCCCCTGCTGGTCAGGAACTACACAACAACTCAGAAGCTTTTGGTAGTTTATTAGAGAAACAAATCACAGAAATGACAGTCACATGGCCCAGATCACGTGACAGCGTGTGAGGCGTTCCACCCCACTGCATGTTGGGAAAAAGAGTCCAGCCTTTCAGTCGTCTCCTCCGCAGAGACTGAGCAGCGCCTTCTGGTAGTCTCCTTTGGTGTGTTCCTGAAAAATGTGTTATTATTATTATTATTATTATTATTATTATTATTATTATTGATTTATTTTATCAGCTAAAGATAATGTTATAGCTGCATATTATTCAGCTGTGTTTTGGATGGAGTGAAATGAATGATTAGTTTATGATTGTTTTTGTCTAAATGTTGATTAGGGCGGTGGCCCCTGGGGTCTTGGTAGTGAGACCTGAAGACCCGCCACATAGTTGGGGTAGAACTAATTAATACACACATTTGATTAAGTGATGCAGAAGCCAAACCAGCAGAGATCAGACGTCCAACAGCAGTTACCTGGAGTCTAAATGTGTCTTCATGTGCAGCAGAAGCTATGAAACCAGCCAGGTTGGAGAGGCTTCTCGTCAGAGCGACTTTAGTTCAGGAATAAAACCAGAGTGTGATTTTTGCACACCTGGGTCTTGATGAAACTTAGTTTGTTTGTTTTTTGCTCATGTTGTTTATGTGCAGAACAATCTGGTTATTCTCATCTAGAAAAGGTTTATTTACAATAAATAAATGAATAAACAAAAGAGAATGTGATGTCTGGCTCAGATGAGTTTGGGTAATAACTAGAACCTTTTTGCCGTCGGTGTAAATCTGGACCTGTCTGAGCTGGACTAGTTGTTGTTGTTGTTCAGACGTTCTTAGGAATGGTTTTTAACTGGTGTTTTATAACCAAACAGGATGCAGATCACATCAGATCTTGGTAGTTTCTCTGTTTCTGGATCTGTTCGTGGTGCGTTCACTGACTCACAGCAATGGTCTGGTAAAGTGACTTCTTGTATTGTCTCTTAAACTCTGTCCTGATCCTCATGAGGTCCACCTCACAGCGAGACACCATGATGCGGGTCACCACCTTTTCCTTGGCTCCTTTACTCTGGAACAAACACAAAAGTCTCATCATCAGAAACATCTGCAAATGAGGCTCTACTGCCCCCTGCTGGTCAGGTGACCAGGTGAGCTCAGGTCTTACCTTCATGGCTTCATACAGTCTGTTGGCAAAATACAGCTGCTTGTTTTCGAAGCACTCCACTGCGAAGAAAGATGACAGATAATCAGAACCTGGTAGAAAGAATGAGTCTTTTTTTTTTACCAACGACACTAAAGGGTCTCGTGTGTCCTTTTCTAGATTCTGAATTTCATTTACCAGAACCAGTTGGTTTGAATCTGGACCTGATTGGAACTGGACTGGTTTAATAGGACTAAACTGAATTTTTTATTCAATTCAATTCAATTTTATTTATAAAGCGCCAAATCACGACAAGAGTCGTCTCAAGGCACTTCACATAATAAACATTCCAATTCAGGTCAGTTCATTAAGCCAAACAGAAAAAAATGGTTTCTATATGAGGAACCCAGCAAATTACAGGATTACAGTAATCCTCATACTAAGCAAGCATATAGCGACAGTGGAGAGGAAAACTCCCTTTTAACAGGAAGAAACCTCCAGAGGATCCTGGCTCAGTATAAGCAGCCATCCTCCACGACTCACTGGGGATCGAGAAGACAGAGCATACACACACACACACACACACACACACACACACACACACACACACACACACACACACACACACACACACACCAAAAACACAAAACTAGCCGAAACAAACGGATTAAACTCAAAAGACGCTCGTGCTTTTCTAACTCACCACTAGGTGGCGCTAACAGAAAACGCTCTTTGCTTTAATCTGACTTTTCACAGATTTTATCTGAACATTCAGCTTCAACACACAACAAACCAGGCTCTAAAATGCACAAAATATGTGTATTTAAATAAAAATGTAACTATGAAGCAAAACACTAATACTGAAATATTCAGATAATTGATGCAATAATGTCAAAATAATGGAACCATGGGTTGGAACCATGGGTATTTAAACAAAACGTTTGTGTTTAGTAGGATTTTTTAGACATTAATGCGATATTGAGACACTTCTTGGCATTTTTCATTTAGAAAAAATTTCTCAGATGATTTAGACCAGATCTCAGTGTTTTAGGTCTTAATCTGCAGATGGTGATGATTTAGTGACCAGGAAGTCAAAACCGTTGTGGGTGGGACTGTTTTATAAGCAGCCAATCATGTGAGGACTACCTCCAAACAAGCTACCAGCTGTTTCACGTGTGAAGCAGCCACCCTGCTGCGTCTGACTGCTGCCTTCAGTCTGCAGATATTCTCATCTATGAGGACTTTAGCTAGGGGAGTGGTGGCAAGGATCTGCACTACAGATATCTATCTGCTCATGAGACAAGAGGAGGTCTCCATGCAAGCCAGGGTGGTTGGACGTACCCAGAGTGAGGAAGGACTTCTCCAGGTCTCCCTTCACCTCCTTCCTAATGCTCTCCTTCATGTCGTACGGACTGTAGCTCTTATAGCGCTCAAAAACTGAAACACAACACATGTTAAAGAGCCGTGGAGAAACCACATGGCCTCACATGAGCCAATCATAGGGAGTGATGGGGTCAGGGTCCTCTGTCTGAGAACTGCAGGTGGGCCCATCGGCAGAAAACATCTGGTCATACAGATCAGAGGGGTCAGACAGATCAGAGGGGTCAGACAGGTGAGAAGGGTCAGACAGATCTGAGGGGTCAGACAGGTGAGAAGGGTCAGACAGATCAGAGGGGTCAGACAGATCAGAGGGGTCAGACAGATCTGAGGGGTCAGACAGGTGAGAAGGGTCAGACAGATCAGAGGGGTCAGACAGGTGAGAAGGGTCAGACAGATCAGAGGGGTCAGACAGATCAGAGGGGTCAGACAGATCTGAGGGGTCAGACAGGTGAGAAGGGTCAGACAGATCAGAGGGACCCCGCCTAACTACATCTCCTTCAGCAAGTTTTAGAAATGCATTAGACCAGCGAGGTCTCCTCCTCTTCTAACCAAAACCACAAGATCTTGTGAAGTACGTGGGTCCAGATTTGGGTTGTGGATAAGAGTTTCTGGACCATAAATGATGTCTCTCACCTTTCCGCAAGTGAGGGATGCTCCTCTGAGACATGATGGAGATCCAGGTGACCACATCAGTTCCCTTCCTCTTGACTCCAGCTTCATACAGAGACTAAGAACCAGAGACAGATTTCACTTGTCTGAATGTCAGGATTACTACTACTACTACTACTACTACTACCACTACTACTACTACTACTACTACTACTACTACTACTACTACCACTACTACTACTACTACCACTACTACTACTACCACCACTACTACTACTACTACCACTACTACTACCACTACTACTACTACTACCACTACTACTACTACCACTACTACTACCACTACTACCACTACCACTACGACTACTACTACTACTACTTCTACTACTACTACTACTACCACTACTACTACCACTACTACTACTACTACTACTACCACTACTACTACTACCACTACTACTACTACTACTACTACTACTGCTACTACTACTACTACCACTACTACTACTACTACCACCACCACCACTACTACTAATACTACTACCACTACTACTACTACTACTACCACCACTACTACTACTACTACTACTACTACCACTACTACTACTACTACTACTACTACTACTACCACTACTACTACTACCACTACTACTACTACTACTACTACTACCACTACGATAACAACAACAACTACTACTACTACTACTACCACTACTACTACTACTACTACTACCACTACTACTACTACCACTACTACTACTACTACTACTACTACTACTACTACTACCACTACTACTACCACTACTACTACTACTACTACTACCACTACTACTACTACCACTACTACTACTACTACTACTACTACTACTACTACTACGATAACAACAACAACAACTACTACTACTACTACTACTACTACTACTACTACTACTACTACCACCACCACTACTACTACTACTACTACTACCACTACTACTACCACTACTACTACTACTACTACTACTACTACTACCACTACTACTTCTACTACTACTACCACTACTACTACTACTACTACTACTACGATAACAACAACAACTACTACTACTACTACTACCACTACTACTACTACTACTACTACCACTACTACTACTACCACTACCACTACTACTACTACTACTACTACTACTACTACTACCACTACTACTACTACTATTACTACCACTACTACTACTACCACTACTACTACTACTACTACTACTACTACTACTACTACCACTACTACTACTACTACGATAACAACAACAACAACAACTACTACTGCTACTACTACTACTACTACTACTACCACTACTACTACTACGATAACAACAACAACAACAACTACCACTACTATTACTAGGATTTAATACAATATGCATTATAAAAACTCATACAGGAAATTTTCACATCCTAAAAATCAGTTGTTGAGATTTTTAGGACTAAAAATTCTGGATCAGAATCTGTCCCTATTAAGGCTGTTTGGGTGTAAAAATTAGGATAAACAGTTTTTGGAAACGTGTTTTCTTTGATTATTTGTTTTTTTATAAGATTTAAGCAGGAAGAACTGGAATTATCTCCTGTTTTCTGTAGGAAACACCAGATGAGGTTAAAACACGGATCCACAGAACCCGGAACATTCAAATGACTGAAAGATCCGACTCACTCTGGCATCGTCATCGATCTTCTGATAGTCCACAACATTGGATGGTTCGTCCCTTTTCGTCTGCAGACATGACACATCCAGGTTTAAATAATCTGGTTCTTCTCGGTGTTATGAATCAAAAGGGTCAATTTTTCACCATCAAATTGACACAGCATAACCTTTCACACACTAGAGCTGCAAAGCCAAGGCTGCACCAGCTGGAGGATCCAGACGCACAAATCAACCCTTTGCTCACTTATTGTTCTTCAACGCAGACATAAATAAACTGTCAAGGTCTCCCTCAAAAGCCCTTCTCTCTCTGCTGGATTCCTCACTCTGAATAAAAGTGAACCTACACAAATCCTACAAGGCTTTACAACTTATAAGTTAATTAATCACATGGTTGAATGAACACGATGTTTAAATGAAATGTTTGAATAATTTGTGATTAAATCAATGAAGTTGAAATGAATATTGCTCTTACAACGATCCATTGCCGATCTTATGACCAGTATGTGTTTGATTTAACAAGTTAATCATCGTCTACACTCGTACATCTTCATAAGAGTCAAATTCAGGTTAAGCTTCACCTCACATAAGTGTTTCAAGACAATCTCATTCACAGTGTTAAAAAAATCTTTGTATCTGAGCAGGGGCGGCGTTAGGCCCGGCTACTTGGGCTGAAGCCCCAAATCTTTAATGAAAAGCCCCGGATCTCAAACGTGGAAGTAACATGCAGTACCAAAGTCCAACAGAGAGGGAGCAGCTGAAAGTAGTTTGTATACAGCCTGCCTGAGCCTCCACCACTGAAGAAGAAGCCCTTCAGCAGCCGGCTTCTTCTGCACTCTCTGCCTGAAACGCATGAGTGAAGATGGACATAAGGACGTTTTTTAGACCAAAAGTACAACGACAGAACCCCAGCTTTGATGAGACTGGTGTTGACTCAGGTTTGTGAGTCTTATTTGAAAATATTTGTTGTGCTGCTGGTTTGCCTAAAGTTAGCTTATCAGGTAAAGTTGATGGAGAAAGAAAGGGAACATTTACTATCATCTCACACTAAACACTAACAAGAACAGCACTCTGCCCTGAATATTCTTAATATGTAGCTTCAGATTAAAAATTATGTGGTACAAGACAAATATGTATGTTAACTAGTGCGTGTCACGTGTGTGTGCGCGCGCGCGTGTGTGTGCGTTAAGCCCCGGATCTTCTTCAGTCCTTAATCCGCCCCTGTATCTGAGGAGGACGTGGCTTTCTGAGGGATGTTGGTGAAAACTCAGAAACGTGTCTAATTCTGATTGGCCAAACTTGGCCAGAAATCATAATAAAGTGGTTTAATGAAACAAGAATTACTTCCCGAGTGATGCCGTTTCTAGCAGAGTTCTGAACTGGCCAATTCGGGACAAGCATCCTTGAGACATCTCTTCTGACATACAGTCAAACCTGTTTGCACGCTGCAAGCTGACACAGCCAGACGGCTCCCTAAGAGCCACATCCACTTTGGACGCAAACAAGCATTCCAGCTACTGTTGTGACCTGGAGACGTCTCAAGACTGGACGGGTCGTATCGGAGCTAATCTTCGGGCTCCCGGTGCCGTGAGGTCCACCCGACTTCTAACAGTCCGGATCTGCTGGGGGTCTCCGACAGGGTTTATAGACACAACAGATTGCGTCTGATGTTGTTTTATTAATAATCGACTCTCTAGTTTATAGCAGACAACAAATTATTTTACACCCAGATTTCACAATTTCTTCCAGATACAAAGATTCTGATAAACATCTAGCTTACATCACACCACCTACACCTCACATCCCATCACCGCATATCCACTCCATCACATCTCATTATTCATATCTTGTCATGTGTAATCATTAGTTTGGGAAAGAATACGAAGTGTGTTTATGATCCCTGAACAAGTAAAAGTAACTATAATCTTCTGATTAATCTTCAAAGATCAATCAGGTTGATATTTCATTTTTATATGGAATCATCACACCTCATTGGTCATAACTCATTTGCGGTGTGACCGCTACATCTGGTTCCACAAAAAACAGATAATCCCCCACACATAAGTCACACAGGTTCTGATGGTACCTGAACCAGAGCCAGCAGCAGTTTGGCAAAGTCTCCAGAAGTGTCCCCAGCAATGTCTTTGTCCAGCTCCTTTTTAAACACTACAGGGACAAAATATTAGAGATTATACACAGATTAGAGTTAGAGATCAATATAAAATAATTTCGGTTCCGAAATCGATGAAGTAGATTAGTTGTTACAGTGCGTATCACGTCAATAATAAATAATTAAACCGTCCTGGGTTTAGTGAGCATCTCTGTGAAATCCAGAGGGGACACACCAGCAGCCACAACGGGCTCAGTTAGGATTTACAGAAGGAAGAATTCTCGTCTAAAACTCACTTTCTCTGTAAACCTTCTTGATCTCCGTCAGCTCGTCGTCGTTCCTCGAGCAGACCAGTTCAATGAGGGTCTCCTCGTCAGTTCCCAGCCCCTGAAACCAGGTCAGTCCTCCTTTAATACATCTTTAAGTTCTGCTGACACGGGCGGAAGATGACCTCATGAGTCTTTTCTTAAAGGTTTTATTCTTAAATCTGGTTTTGGCCCAACAGAGCCGATTTAAATGCGTGGATACTTTAATGCTTCATCACGCATCTCTGCTGGGGACAGGAAATACGTATGTCCACATCATTTCCCAGCAGACCCTGAAACCTTCCCCGGGCTTTAGAGCCCTTTATCAACACCAGGACTGCAGGTCTGAGGTAAACCAGCATCCCTGCACCTTCGTGACTGACCTTCATGGAGGCTTTGAGCTCAGAGGCATCATACTGGGTAGTGGTCTTCATCAGACCCAATACGAGAGTCTCCAGAGATCCAGAAAGCGCCCCCTTCAGAGCAGAAGTCAGATCCTAAAAGAATCCAGAATAAAATGTTCATGTTCTGCAGAACTGTCAGGATAGAAGCCTGTTTATGATGCTAAAGATGGTGTTGAACCAGGACCGCCCACTGAGAGAAGCCAGAGTCCAGAAAGATCAAAAATCTGAACGATCCATGCATAAAACCTCATTTACAAACGTTATTGTTCAGAAATCTGACTCCCTCAGACAGAAATGATCAGAAACATCACTGAGTAGATCCTAAAACCATCTAGTTCTGGTTCTGAGTAAAAGCTGCAGCGAGTCAGCAGAATAAAAGGGTTAAAAAGCAAAGCACCGAGTCAAGGGGTCTGCGGTGGGGTCACGGGCTCTGGGGGGATCATATGAAGTTCTTAGAAGAGTCAAGAGTGGGTCAGAAAGTCGGAGGGAAGTCCCAGAACAGGGGTGTTCAATTCCAGGCCTGGAGGGCCGGTATTCCAGCTGGTTTTAGTTGTAACCCTGTTTCAACACCTGATTTCAATCAGCAGGTGATTAACAGGCTTCTGCAGAGCCTGATGAGCTGCTGCACGGGCGATTCGACCACTGAATCAAGTGTGTTGGAGCAGAGAAACCACAAAAACAAGCTGGATACTGGCCCTTCAGGGCCAGAATTGAATATCCCTGTACTAAAAGGTATTTAGAAGGGCCTGGGGGGGGGGGGGGGGGGGGGTGTGTGTGCAGGGACATAGGCTCTTAGGACAGTCAGACTCGAGTTAAAGGGTCTTGGGGGGTCATGGGAAGGTCATAGAAGGGTCTTGGCAGGAGGAGTGTCTGTGATTAAAAACACGGAGAACTGGTGTCTAACTGGTCTTCTCAGAACTTTGGGTTCATCTCCACTGGTTTGGTTCTAAAACTTATTTAATCAAAACTTTAAAAACCTTTTTAGAGAATCGTTCAAACTCAAAGGCGATTTCTTGGCGCTGCTGGGCGCTTCTGCGTGTCAAGATGTCGATGACGGTCTGTTCATCTACACCTGCAACGACAAAACACAACCAGGTTGGGTCCAGAACCACTGCGGTCCAAATCTGGTTCTGTACGGTACTCTTGATCCGACTGGGACTGCTGGGATGATGTCATCACAGCGACCCATGCTGAACTGTCTGGTTCTGCACCTGGTTGAACTTTTGAACTGCTCAGGTCCACTGACAGCTGGATGAGAAGACTGATGTGTTGGGTTGTTTAATAATAACTGTTAATTCATGACTGGTTGAACTTATTTTGGGTTCTGCTCCGATTGGACTTTCTCCGCCTTGAAACTCGAGCTGATAATCTTCTTTGACAGAAGTTCAATCATCTGTGTAGAACATGAGGAAGAACCAGCTCCTTAGAGCCTTGAAGAATCAGGAGCAACACCTGCAGCCAAGTGATGGAGGACCACACCACCAGCTGGGCTGGGGGGGAGGGGGTTACCTGGACAACTCACCTTTTGTTTTGATGGCGGTATCGATTCTGGCAGCATCTCTGACTGGGTCAAAGTCTCTCACTGGCACCACTGTGGGGTATTTAGGCTCCTCCTCCTGGAGGACACAGAAACCTGTTAGATGACTGGCTACGGTGGCCACAGAGGACAAAAAGTGTAGAGAAACAAACAGGAGGAGGTGTAAAAACTGTGGTCTGGAGGTTCCTCTAAAGTTTTTATCATTTTGAAACGTATGTGAATGTTAGGGTTCAATTTTCCCTGATAGCTTCAGATGAAGGCAGGGGGCCAAGTCAGGTCACTGGATGTTTTTGACTGAAGCTTTATGGAACTGGAAATAGTGGCTTTGAAAGTGTTAGAGTTCTGTAAAGGTTCCTGGCTCAATGAGCAGTTGGATCTAATCACTTTAAATGCTCAACATGCCCAGCCCAAGCCTGACACACCCTGCCTGAAACTGGAGCTCAAAGTCTGCAGAAGATCCATCGACCAGGTTTATCGGTTCTGATCCAACCAACCATGAACAGAGAAACACCCGTCTTTATCTGCTTTACGACAGCAGCAAAACTCTGCAGATGCTTTCAGAGATGCATCATAAAAACGGGAAAAGATAAACTGCCTTAGTCTGGACTAAAACCATCAGCAAGTTAAAGAAACAGCAGGTAAATCCACCCTGCATCAGCGTGTCCTGTACACGTCTACTGCCCTCTGGTGGAGGATCTGCAGGTGGGAAGGGACCATTTTATTTCTTTATGGCTGTTATAGTGTCATATAATTATGCAATACAATAAAACTAATCGTTATACAGCTGCTAGATTTACATTAGACAGTAGGTTAGGATTTCACAATGTAACTGGTGGGTTGCTGGTTCAAACCCAGGTTCCGTCTGTGCCAGTCACTGTCTTTCGTGATAATGACCGATAAGATGCAGTCCTCGGAAAAGACAGCCGGAGACGAGCTCCTGTGCATCGGGAGGCGACGCGCTGTGCCAGAGCGTCGGTATCTGACGCCCGCGGTAAACCAGACATTTAACCAAATTGTGACCTTTACCCTCTTGCAATTTAACCTTCCCCTCACCCCATCCTAACCTTAACTAGCTTGCGCATGCAAAGCTCTGATCGTTGACACGCTCCAGACATCTGCGTCCTGAGCACGGCCACAGTAACGTTATCAAATCAGGTGTCACCACCTCAAAAACAAATTTAACACGCGATCGTTCATGTCGGCTCATTTCCTTTTATGTCTTCTGTCTTTTATTTGTGCCTGATGCGTTTCGCTGCTGCGGAGCGGAGTGCATCACCTGTTTTGGTGATTTCACCTCACCGGTGCGGCCGGCGCGCACTCCGCTGTTTTTGCGGTTGGTAGATCTTTTAGAACTGCAGTTCAAAGGTAACTCATGAGGTGAATATATATGAACCCAGGTAGCAGTTTTCTTTAGGATTGAGAGGAGATGCAGGAAGATAATAAACAGGGAGGACAGAAAAATAGTCAAATAAAAACAAGTTAGTTTTTGTACCTGGTGGTTGCAACAAACAGACACCATTGAAGGTAATCAGAAGTGAGGAACAGAAAATGAAATAATTATTTTAATGTTTAGAGCAGCAGGAACTCTGAGAGGCTGCAGGCGCATCAGTGAGTTTGCGGCCGATGCGCAGGGGGAGGGGGGAGAGGGCTGAAGCGGAGCAGTAAAGATGCAGAAACTACCGTTGTTAAAAGAGACGTGTTTGACTTTGAAAATGTGGATGCAATTTTAATTGTCAAAAACTCCAGCGAACCAACCCGCTTCAGGTGTATGACGTCATCAACGACTAGTCAACGTTGACTCGATTTTCATTACTTGACTGTTGACTTTAAAAAAAATTTAGTCATGCAGTCCCTAGTAGCTTTACTTCTGTCACTGAGCTCCAGAGCAGCTGTGGCTATAATGGAGCTCATCACCACCAGTGTATGAATGGGTAAAGCACCTCGGAGTCCTCTGACTAGGATAAAAGCTGTACAAATGCCCATTTCTTTGGTTTATTATTTGTGTTTCAGGCTTTAAGGAGTTACGTCAGATTAAGAGAATCTGATCAGAAACAAATGAGACATCTGAAGCACATCCATCAACTAAATGCTCATCTGGCTAATGAAGGCTTCTTTTTTCTTACCGCTCTGGAAACAGAACTCACCCCACTGTACGACAACGTCAGCTGCCCAAGAAACTCCGACACCAGCGCCATGATGGACTGACCTGAAAAACACGACTCGGTTAGGTTCCACTGAAACCCTAATGAACACGTTCTGCTTCCAGATTCTCCTACAAACCAAAACACCTGGATTTTATCTGAATTGTTTTCGTTTAGGGGCAGCAGTGGTTCAGGAGGTAGAGCGGCTCGTCCAGCAATCAGAAGGTTGTGGGTTTGATCGCAGCTCCTGACAGAGAATTCTGCTGTTGTGTCCTTGGGCAAGACATGTCTGCTGATGGTGGTCGGAGGGACCGGTGGGCACCAGTGCTCAGCAGCCTCGCCTCTGTCAGTGCGCCCCTGGGCAGCTGTGGCTACATCGTAGCTCTTCACCATCAGTGGTGAAAATGGATGAATGATACACTGCAGTGTAAAGCGCTTTGGAGTCCTCTGACTCTGAAGTCCCATTAGTTATCGCACTCTGGTGAAATTACATCTCCACATTTGACTCATCCCAGTGGGGAGCGGTGAGCTGCAGCGGTGGCTGTTCTTGGGAACTACTTGGTGGTTTAGGCCCCAATCCAACTCTTTAATGCTGAGTGTCAAGCTGGGAGGCATCGGGTCCCGTTTTAAAAGTCTTTGACCCGACCGGATTTGAACCCTGATCTCCAAGTCCCAGGGCGGACACTCTACCGCTAGGCCACTGAGAAACTAAAAGATGCTTTACAAGTCCGGGTCATTTATCATTACCATTTACGCCGTCATGCAGAACTTTTTTATTTAGTCAGAAAATAAAAAGCAAACAGCTTTTATTCTGAAGGCAGGTTTTCACCCCTCAGAACTTATGGAAACAGAAAAGGGTTCAGAGTCCAGATGTGTGGAAACCTGAGGCGTTTGATTTACTGGCAGGATGTGCCAGAGGGTGTGCCTGCTGATAAGAAAAGTGGGTCTTCATCCAAACGGGCTTGCAGGAATGAGGAACTCTGCATGAAGGAAAAACCTTTGACCAGCTCAGAAATTCCAGCAGGAGGTTTTCAGAACCAAGAGACCCAGAGCCTGGTTTCAGTCCCACAGGGTTTTAAAGGGCTGTTCCGCATTTTGAATTCATGCTGCATCCGAAATTCCTATAAATTAATGCCAACATAATGAAATGATAGATGACCGTTTCACCCATTTTCTACCCCAGCCTTTGTAGAATAGTCGTGTCATCAAAAATCAGCTGATTATTAGCAGAGTTATTTCATATTTTCAGTCAAACATGATGAAAAGTCCAAAAATTGGGAAGTTTTTGACTTTTAGTTTTTTTAATGATTTTTCTGAAATTTGTTCACAATAAATCAACACCAGATTGTACCTGAAGAAGAAAATCAAATGATGACAAGTGAAATCCTGCCTCCAGTTATTAGATAAACTCTCCGCTTACATTTTTATGTGGTCAGACTCTTATTTTGAAGGATGGTTGTAAGGTCAATTGTTAGTAAAAAAAAATAAAAAAAATCAAACATTTACCAAGCGGAGATAAAAAGGTTTTCCTTTTTCCAGTCCTGGATCTTAAAGTTCTAAAAGTCCAGTTCAGACCGAGCAGAACCAAAGTCTGAACCCCGAGGAAAACCCAGAGCACTTACCTTCAGACCGCAGCGGGCAGTTCTGATCCAGAACTCAACAGGGAGTGGTGTTTATAGTCCAGCTGACTCACACACACACTCACACACACACACACACACACACTCTCTCTCTCTCTCTCTCTCTCTCTCTCTCTCTCTCTCTCTCTCTCTCTCTCTCTCTCTCTCTCTCTCTCTCTCTCTCTCCCCCCCCCCCCTCTCTCTCTCTCTCTCTCTCTCTCTCTCTCTCTCTCTCTCTCCCCCTCTCTCTCTCTCTCCCACAGAATGAGTCACTGGACCAGACTTTTCCACATCAGGTCCAGGAAGGACAGAAATACCATAGTGGTTATGATGACCACACCTACTTTGGAGGAAACTCTGCTCTCTGATTGGATGGCTTGAATGTAAAACTTGTTAAACAGTTGGAGGAATTTGTATAAAAATGTGGATTGTTGCAGCTGTTTGAGTCTGAATGAAGAACCTGGCCTTGGTGTTGTTTTCTGGCATTAATCTGTCACAGTGAGTGATATCATGGTCCTGGAGGCAAGAACCTAATGGGGCCTCAGGTGAATGAGCCCCATCTGGGTGCTCAGGTGAGTCACAGAAGGAAATGACCTCACTGGGTGTGACAGAAGTCATTTTTTAGGTGTCCCATTCAGGAACATGTTCCCATGGCAACACGTGTCCCAGCTGGAGCTCTTCAATGGGCTGCTTCCATGAAAAACACAAGCATGATAAAAAAAAAGGGTACACAGACGTGATTGAGCATCAACAACCTCCTAACCCCAGCTGTGGAAGTTTGAACCAAGATGTTCTGACGAGTTACCTTCAGAGATCGTCTTTAGGTGTTTTTGCTTTTTTTTTTTAAACTCGAGTGAATGTTCTCTCTCAAGGTCAGCCACAGCTGTAACCCAGATTATTGTTAGGTGTTTGTAATCCCATGGTAACAGAAACCACACTTGTTCTGTTACAGTTCACAGACCATCCACAGGAGGGCAGCAGCTCATCAAACAGAACAGCAGAAATCTGAAGAAAACAGTGATTCCATTACCATGGAAACCAGCTGATTATCAGCTCAGTGTTCTGGAGAACTAACGAATAACAGCCTCCATCATCTCAGATCCAGGTGGCTTTTAAGACTGAAAACAATGAATTCCTCTGTATTCTGCTGGAAATGTGAAGTAAACGGCCATTTGTTCCCTGTCAGCTCCATGGTGGTCTGGAACACCGTGAGTGGGTGAGTGAACCTTTCATGGCAAAAGATGGATGCAGCAGCCATGAGCAGAGTCCTTCAGACTGACGTGGAGTCTGCCTTGAGGAGGTCCCACTGCAGCATCTGAGCAACAATCCTGCATTGTGCTGACACCAGACTTAACCTTGTTAGGACTTAATCCTCATCAGGGAGAAATTAACAGCTTTAAGCTGCGGCTGAGGACTCAAACAGGAACCCAAGTTGGCTCAGATTGTATATCCTCTGTAGGTCCAAGTTCAGATGGTGAAACTTTTCGTCCATTTTCCCAGCCCCTGATTCAGTCCACTCAGTCGTGGTCTGTCCTTCTGTAATCCCGTCACTTTAGTAGTCGTCCCACAACGCTCAGATCCCCGCAGGACCTCTTTTACTGCTGAATTGTGGAATGCGGCTGGACTCGGCCTGAATAGCTCAGGTAAGACGGGAGACCAATCCACTAGACCCAGAGCTCTTGACAACTACATACACCGCCTAACCCACTAGACCTAGAACCCTTGGCAACTAGACCTAAACTACCCAACCTCTAGATCTAAACCTGTGACCACCAGACGTAAACTCACTAACCACTAGACCTCCCTAGCCACCACAGCTAGATCCTTTTCCCTTCACATTGCCCTGTGACCTTCATAGTTGCCATGGAGATGCTTGAGTACAATTAGCTTGTTTTTAGCGTGGTTGCACAGTGGTGCAGTGGTTAGCACTGAAGCTTTTTAGTGAGATGGTCCTGAGTTAAAGTCCTGTCTGGGCTCTTTGTGCAAACAGTTTTCATGTTCTCCCCG
Organism: Nothobranchius furzeri; assembly: GCF_043380555.1. Lineage (NCBI taxonomy): Eukaryota > Metazoa > Chordata > Actinopteri > Cyprinodontiformes > Nothobranchiidae > Nothobranchius > Nothobranchius furzeri. The sequence goes on from NC_091749.1 coordinate 65,877,514, forward strand.
TGCGTGCGTGGGTCATCTCTGGGTGTTCTGGTGAATTTTGATCCTGCTGGTGGTTCTGTGTCTGAGACCTTGGACGGGAAGCATCTATCATGTTTCCGTTTTACGTTTACGGCTCTAAGGGTCGAAACTGGAAGCCTAGTGTTTGGTTGGAATGTTGTTGATGAAGCCTGAAGATTAAATTTTCAGCTAAGTAATGTTTTAAAAATAAGACGCGGAAGTGCTAATGTGTCTCACCGGGAAAAAACGTTTGTGGGTTTTGTGTCCTTCTGAATGAACTGCACAGTAAAACATCTGTGGAAGCATCACTTCTAGATGAAGATTCCAGATCTTCTCTAAGAACAGAACGTTGAGTTTGGGTCGTAGATGTTTGCTGAAACAACCCTTGGCTACAGTCAGGGTCTCCTGAGTAAATGAAGCATTCTGGGTGGAACCAGTGATGCTAGCTGTATGCGGGTTGGTTCTGGATTACCCAGCTGTCATCAGCAGAACCAAAGTGGGCCTTGTCCAAGTCCCGTGCCTCTCCTGAATAACTAGCTGGTTCCTAAACCGGTTACGAGTCTCCAGGTGAGCTAGCTTAGAAAGGATTAACTGGTTGTTTGGTAACAGACTCCTTACTGACCAAGAGAGCGCTGCTAACCCAGGCTCCTGCTTACAGATCTACTCTGAGAGGTTCTGTCTCCATCCTGTCGACTGGTTTTATGTCTCTGGTTTGACCTCACATCTCATATCCAAACCAGTAAAACCCCAGAACCCAGCAGCGGCTGTCAGTGAAAGTGAGTGTTTGCGTTGGTGCAGTGGCCTCCTGGGGAGGATTAGGGTCATGAGTTGTCAGCTCTGATTGGCTCTGATGCTCTGCCGGACCCAGTCAGAGCTCCCGAACAAAACGTGTGGATTTGCCCAAACCCGGGTTTCGGTTTCTTCATCTGATACTTTGTTTTATTGTGAATAAAAACATTAACTTCTGTGAATCAAATGAGGAAAAGTTCAAATAACTCAAAATCATTTCTAAACTCTGATATCAATGAAAAAAATTCTCACATAAACAAGAAATCTGTAAGTCGGAGCTTCAGACAGAAGAAGAAACATTTCCCACTGGAGCAAATAAAGTCATTGCAAAAAATCTCTGATCAACAGTAAATCCCTCATTTAAACTCAAAAACAATCAGATCAGTAATATGAAAACAAACTAACGTGACCTGTTCTATATCATGATTTCTTCAGCCGAGTCTTATTCTGCGTCAGGTGTGGAGAGGAATGTGGGGGACAGGTCCTGCTAACATCTCCATCAGACCAGTTGGGTCATCGTTCTTCATCTCTAGTTGGAAACATGAGACCAGAACCTCTTTGTGACCCGATCGACTGGTTCTGTTGAGTTTTCTCCTCCTTCTTCAATGGGATGAAAACAACTTCCTCTGTGTTTATTAGTGATGAAGGCAAAAGTACCTTTGAAGAATCAAAACCCATCCATCCATCAATTTTCTGAACCCGCTTTGTCCAGGGGGTGCTGGTGCCTATCTCCAGCGGTCAACGGACAATCAGGCGGGGTACACCCTGGACAGAGAGCCAGTCCATCGCAGGGCAACACAGAGACACACAGGACAAACAATCATGCACACACACACACACACACCTAAGGACAATTTAGACAGACCAATCAACCTAACAGTCATGTTTTTGGACTGTGGGAGGAAGCCGGAGAACCCGGAGAGAACCCACACATGCACAGGGAGAACGTGCAAACTCCATGCAGAAAGATCCCAGGCCGGGAAGCGAACCCAGGACCTTCTCGCTGCAAGGCAACAGCTCTAACCACTGCACCACTGTGCAGCCGAGAATCAAAACCACCGAAGTGAAACCCAAACTTTATTCATGAAGCACGATTAAAAATACTCTTATCACTGACCAAAGTGCTGCACAGCATCAGATGAAGAAACTGTTCAGCATCATCAACATCCAGAGAACAGCTGCGGTTCTGAGCCTGGTCCCGCTCCGGCCCGTTAGAGTCTGGGTGGAACTGTTCGGGCCGTTGACTCCAATCTGTTTCAGTTTTCAGGAATCATGTTGGGTTGGGTGGTTAAAGTCGTACCTCAGCTTCCGGAGCCTCCGTCCAAAGACCCAGACGACCAGAAGGAGGGAAAAACAGCAGCTGTTGCCCCGCCCCCTGCTGCAGCCCCACCCACTTTACATGTAAGCCGGCTGTAGCGTGTTGAGAGCTTCCTTTCAGTTTAAATCAGGGGTGTCAAATATGCGGCCCGCGGGCCGGATCCGGCCCGCAAGCGGGTTAAATCCGTCCCGCGAGATGGTTGTGTGAACTTTATTTTCATACTTTACAATGTAGAGTGAAAATAAACTTATCTTTGTGAGCAAGGTTTCTCTGTAATGAGTGTAAATAAAACAAAGCTGCGCTCAAGGCTCACACAAGAACTTGAATCATCCTGAAGTTGGCCGCCACTCAGGATGTGACTTCTGACATTGATGTTCTGGTGAAAGCTAAACGATGTAAAGTAAAATGAGTCAAATATACTTTAAGTGCTGCATGAAACTGATCTAGCCATGTGATCTGTAAGCTCTTTGAATCACTAAGGAATGTTTTTTTTAATTAATTGATTTTTTTTTCTTTCAAATTTACAAGTACACTTCAGGTGTTGTACTTGTACTATTTTGGATACACTGTCCTCAGGCTCCAGCCTTGTTTTATATTGATTGTATTAAAACAAAGAAAACAATCTGAAGTTTTTTTTAAATTTACCGGTCCGGCCCACTTGGGACTAGATTTCCCTCAATGTGGCCCCTGAGCTAAAATGAGTTTGACACCCCTGGTTTAAATGAAAACAAAACTTTCTGTTTCTGTGCTTTTATTGTCCTTATCAACATATTTTTCCCTATGGAAAACATCGATCATCAAACTGATGGAGTTTTTACATTTTTTAATGTTTGGAGTGTTTATAGAGGAAGTGGAGACCCACATGGCACTGCAAAAGGTGCACGAAATGAGTTGTTCATAATATTTCTCCTTTATTAATTAATAATAACGATCATGGATTAGATTTCTATAGCTTCTCAAAGCAAACAAAAACTCCATTATTTATTCACACATTTATCTGTAGCTTCTTCTTCCTTCTCTCTGATTGAATTTCCTCACTATGGCATTAATAAAGCCTATTTTATTCTGCTCTATTCATTCATTCTTTGCTAATATGTCCCCCTTAAGTCACAACATTTTTGGGTTACATTGGAACAGGAGAAGAAGGTGACGTTTGAGGACCAGTGCCGACGTGATGGTGAGATCACTGAGATGTTGCAGAACTTCTGACCCAGTTTAGATCATTTCTGGTCTAAACACTGAACTGGTTCCATGATCTTATTGACAGCTGTGAGAGCAGAGAGATCAAACGCAGCTGAGCAGACTGCTGCAGGAAACGGGTGAGTTCTGGCGTCCCGGTCCAGTTATCCCAAACGTATGAAGAATCGCTTCTCCTAGCATCCCAAACACACGCAGCATTTTAATAAACACGCCTCAGGTCCGATTTCTAACCAGGAACTCGGGTGTTCATCTTTTCTATGATCAGTCCAGCTCCAGGTGTGCTGACATGGATCAGCAGCGCTCTTCCTCAGCCTGTGGTACCAGCCAACCTAAACCGGCCAAACACCGCCACCAAGGTGAGGAGCATGTGATTGTCAGGACTGCTTTAAACGTCTGAGAGAACTGCTTTGTTAGAACTTGCCATCAAAACCAGTCAAGGTTCATTAGAACCAGTTTGTGTGAGAAGAACCAGGTGATTTTAGAGCCTAAAGTTTGAGGATGCCCAAACTAAACGAAGGAAGAGGTTCTGATCCAGATCTTTTCTCAGTGACCAGCTGAGGATCCTGGAGTTCTTCTGCATTTTCCTGAACCTTGTGCTATTTTCTTTTCCTCATGTTGGCTCACAGGAGGAAACTGCAGAGGCCAGGTAAACACACCTGAGTGGTAAACTGTTCAACTGGTCATCAGTCTGGGATTGTGAATTGGATCTGTCATTTTACAGAAACAAACTGATGATTCTGCTGGTTAATCAGTGATGTGTTGACGATCTGAACTGCATGTTTCTACCTGGAATTTAGGTGATAAGTGTAGAAAGAACAGATGTGCAGAGTCTTCTGTGCTTTGTCTCCATGACCAACAGCAAACCAGATGATGAGTGAGTAACGCTGCCTGAAAAATAGTGAGCTGCTTTCCACAACTATAACAGGCAGGATGCCCAATAGTGAGCTGCTTTCCACGACTATAACAGGCAGGATGCCAAATAGTGAGCTGCTTTCCATAACTATAACAGGCAGGATGCCCAATAGTGAGCTGCTTTCCACGACTATAACAGGCAGGATGCCAAATAGTGAGCTGCTTTCCACAACTATAACAGGCAGGATGCCCAATAGTGAGCTGCTTTCCACAACTATAACAGGCAGGATGCCCAATAGTGAGCTGCTTTCCACAACTATAACAGACAGGATGCCCAATAGTGAGCTGCTTTCCACAACTATAACAGGCAGGATGCCCAATAGTGAGCTGCTTTCCACGACTATAACAGGCAGGATGCCAAATAGTGAGCTGCTTTCCACAACTATAACAGGCAGGATGCCAAATAGTGAGCTGCTTTCCATAACTATAACAGGCAGGATGCTAAATAGTGAGCTGCTTTCCACAACTATAACAGGCAGGATGCCAAATAGTGAGCTTCATTTCAAAAAGTTAACAGGCAGGATGCCAAATAGTGAGCTGCTTTCCACAACTATAACAGACAGGATGCCAAATAGTGAGCTGCTTTCCACAACTATAACAGGCAGGATGCCCAATAGTGAGCTGCTTTCCACAACTATAACAGGCAGGATGCCAAATAGTGAGCTGCTTTCCACAACTATAACAGGCAGGATGCCAAATAGTGAGCTGCTTTCCACAACTATAACAGGCAGGATGCCCAATAGTGAGCTGCTTTCCACAACTATAACAGGCAGGATGCCAAATAGTGAGCTGCTTTCCACAACTATAACAGGCAGGATGCCAAATAGTGAGCTGCTTTCCACAACTATAACAGGCAGGATGCCAAATAGTGAGCTGCTTTCCACAACTATAACAGGCAGGATGCCAAATAGTGAGCTGCTTTCCACAACTTTAACAGGCAGGATGCCAAATAGTGAGCTGCTTTCCACAACTATAACAGGCAGGATGCCAAATAGTGAGCTGCTTTCCACAACTATAACAGGCAGGATGCCAAATAGTGAGCTGCTTTCCACAACTATAACAGGCAGGATGCCAAACAGTGAGCTTCATTCCAAAATGTTAACAGACAGGTTGCCAAATAGTGAGTTACTAACCATAACTATAACAGGCAAGATGCCAAATAGTGAGCTGCTTTCCACAATGGCAGAAAGGATGCCCAGTGATGAGCTAGCTGGAGATTTGGCATCCTCTAGTGTCTGTTGTTGTCACTCAGAAGAAGGGTGGTGCGTTTCTTTCTCCACAGGAAGGGAATGGTCGCCTGGATCTCCCAGGGTTTAGAGAAGGTTGTTCCTCAACCTGAACTGAAGAGCAAGGAGTCACCAGCAGTGGCGCAGCAGGTTCAGGTAGAGACCCAACTCTACACTGACCCAAACCCTAAAGGCAGTAACCCAGCACTACAACACCAACCCGAGTCAGCTGGAATCTGCTGGTGAATCTATTCTGTATCCAAAGAAGTAAAAAAAACATAAAAAAGTCAAGACACCAACATTAAACTGTTTTATTTTTTTAGAAAAAGAAAGACTAATGGATTTTTATACAGTGCCTTTTAATAATAAAACCACGAGTCGCCAATAAAAAAATATATTTTAAAGATTTAAAAAGTTCTTAATAAAAAGGTTAACATTAAAAATTAACATAAGGAAAAAAAAGAGATTAGAAAACGAAAGAAGTAAACAAGATAACCCAAAAAATACTGAATTTACAGAAACACCAGCTTTAAAAGATGCTAGTGAGGAAGACAAAGATGAACAGAGGGTCACTCCAAAGCCTGAACAGGTGAGTCTTCAGCTGCTTTTTTTAAAGGAGACCACTGAGTCCACCGATCTCAGACGGTGGACTCAGCAGCAGATGATTGGTCTTCAGCCTGGTGCTGCACAATCAGGCTTTGGTCACTGGACCTCAGGGACCTGCTAGGGGTGTAGGGACTGAGAAGATCACCAATGTATGATGGTGCTTGTCCATGTAAGGCCCTATAGACCAGAACCAGAATTTTCAAAAGAGCCCTGAAGTTGACTAGCCAGTGAAGCTGGAAGTGAAGTAGGATGAGAGCTGGGTCAAAGTTCACACCAAGATTTCTGAAAGTGTCATGATCCTGCCGTGTCCTCACCTCCATGCTACCACAATCCACCTCATCAGCCTTCATTCATCACACCTGGTCCCCTCATCAAGCTCATGCCACACACCTGCCTCATCAGCTATATAGTCCACAGTCAACCACCAGCACTCTGCCAGATTATTGAACGCGCCTGCTAGTAGATCTTCCAGCCTTGTCGTCCTGCCTGATCATCGCCTACCAACCTCGTTTCATGCCTGACCCTCGCCAAGAACTCTGCCTGCCTCCACGACCTACACCTGACCACGACCACGTCCTGAACCTACCTTGTTCCGATCCACGTCTGTCCTCGACTCTGCCTTTAACTGAACTCTGCTCCGGTAACATCTCCTCTTGGCTTCAAGCCAGTAAAGACTTTTCTACCACCTACTGTGCTCTGGTGTCCATACGGTCCTCCGCCAAGCTTCACGACAGACGGAGCATTTGGTGTGAGAAGAAAGCTGACTTTGGGAGTCTGTGACTTAAGCAACCAGCTTGTCTGGGGCACAGATGATGATCTCAGTCTTCATTCAGCTGTAGAAAGCTCCCAGCCATCCAGGTTTTGATAGCGTCTAAGCAGGGGTGTGACAGCTGCAGCTTAGACATCTCATGGGGCTTAAAGGAGATGTACAGCTGGATGTCATCTGCATAAAGATGGAACGACATTTCCCTTAGGTTCTTTCTGTGTTTCTTTTCAGTTTCCATAGTTTTTTTTCTTGTTACACAGCGTAGCAACACTGATCAGTGATTTGCTGAGAGTTTCTGCATTACAGTCGCCATCATACAAAGTTATCTGTGGGCTTTTTTCAGGAGTAAGAAAGCAGGTTTGATCCAGCGTCTCAGGTTTGGGTAGTTTGGATTACCTGGTTAACCCTTTATAGGGCACTCATTGATGTAGTTAAAATTTTAACATTTCAACCCCAGGGTGTTGTAATCCATAACCAAAGTGTATTTCTGTTACAATTTTCATGCAGAAAATCAGAGAAAACTGATTAAAGTTGGACGTTGGCCATGCTCTGGTAAAAGAAATCTAAAAATAAAAAGACATGAATGAGTTAAACATTATTTTTGAATATTACAGATGATAAGACACTTTAGAATAATCTAGCTAATTTTCAAAATCTCACTTTAGACTAATATAAAAATCACAATTTTTATAAAAAAAATAAATTTAAAGACAGATTACTGTATGTTTTTGAAAGGTGTTTCATAATGGATACCATTTCTGATCCAATATAGATTATTAGAATATTTTAAAATATATTTTTGAGGATCTGCCTGAATGTAATTTTCCTAATCACTGATGGCGGGACTGACTGGCGTAAAACCCGTCCTCCATTTTGCATTGAAATCTTAGTTCTAAACAAAGCATATGCAATATTGTAATTGATACTTTTACCATAAATATTCAGATTATGTCTAAAAAAACAGATCTTACCTAAAAATATACATAATCTATTTTCCTTGTTCAGGGTGTTTGTTCAAATATGATGGGTTTGATTTGATTTTCATCAAATCAATTGGGGCGACGGTGGCACAGGAGTTAAGTGCTCGCCTCGCAATCGGAAGGTTGCAGGTTCGAGCCCCGCTCAGTCTGTCGCTGTCGTTGTGTCCTTGGGCAAGACACTTAACCCACATTGCCTGCTGGTGGTGGTCGGAGAGACCGGTGGCGCCAGCGCTCGCCAGCCTCGCCTCTGTCAGTGCGCCCCAGGGCAGCTGTGGCTACATTGTAGCTCATCCCCACCAGTGTGTCAATGTGTGTGTGAATGGGTGAATGACTGATTGTGTTGTAAAGCGCCTTGGGGGGTTCCAGGAATTTAGAAGGCGCTATATCAAATACAGGCCATTTACCATTTCATGTTATGATTCCATCAACTTGACAGGGTTTAGCATTTACAACACACGTATCCTTCTTCAGCACTATCAACCTTGTGATGTGAGACTTTCAGAAACCTAGCTTTGTTAGTTTTAGAGATCTGACCGTAAACACAAGAGGAGACAGAGTTATAGCCCCGCACTGATTGGTTTAATTTGGTGCCATGGCACAAACTTCGACTAGCTTGATCTCTGATGTGTCTAAATATAGACGTTGGCCCTAGAAAGGGTTAATGCAGTGATTTACCATGTAAACCCAGCTGATGTTTGAGTCCTGTTGTTTCACCAGCATCACTCTCAGAGGTTTAAGTGAGTTTTGTTTAAAGCCCTGAAGTATTTTTGTTCCTGCTCAGGTACATAAATCAGGAGCTCCACCAGGTGAGAACAGATTACAACCTTCATGCAGAAACATTTCAAACATTTAATTGCTCACCTGATTCCAGTTTCTCACTTTAAGAATCTGAAGTTCCTCTGAAAGATGATCCGGTCGACAAAATGCCCCCTCCGAGGTCAGTCAGTGTGTGTGTGTGTGTGTGTGTGTGTGTGTGTGTGTGTGTGTGTGTGTGTGTGTGTGTGTGTGTGTGTGTGTGTGTGTGTGTGTGTGTGTGTGTGTGTGTGTGTGTGTGTGTGTGTGTGTGTGTGTGTGTGTACACTACATCACCCATTTCTCTCACAGCATGATGGAATGGATCAAACATGGCATTGTGAAGGTGGTTCCTCAGCCGGACTTCCCATCAAAGACTGAAGCAGCAGCTATAATCAAAGGTCTCTGCAGATTAGATGTTGGCTGCTTATGCTTGTATGAGCAAAAATGTGATGCAGAGTTATTTTCCTCAGCAACAGCTCCTCCTCCAGCTCCACAGACAACCAAATCAACGACAGACACAGGGTGAGTCAATTAATTTTCATCCTGAATGTTTAATTCTATGTTACAAAACTACCAAATCATCCGAACTCAAAGAACAAAACTAAGAGACCTTTGTAGATGTAAATAATTAAAATCACTAAATCGAAATACACTGCCTGTCCAAAAAAAGTCACCACCTGAATTTAACAGGTAAGGAGCCTCCTAACTGGATAATTACCGCATTAGTGATTGTCTGTCAGCTTCAACAAGTTATTTAACCCCAACCAGTGCAATGAGTTGCTTCTGATTTCTGAAAACTTATTTTTAATACTTATTCTTACTCATTGTTGGGTTCACCTCTACACGAAGCCTAGACTCTGGAATCCAACAGTTATAGGGCAACAGACCCCTGTTTAGGGTGGGACAATCCCTGGTTGCTCACATGAATGTTGTAAATCTTCCTCAGAGAACAAGAGGGTCATCCAAAAGAAGGACCAGTTCCAACCTTTTGTGTTTATGCACCAAACCTCATTTCAGATTTTCAGTCTCCTTGGAAGGTCCCGGAGGATTATCCATCTGAGGATTCAGCTGTTTTCCTGACAAACTTTAATGCCCATGTCCGCAATGATGTATATCTGTAAGGGTTAGGGAACAGATCTATGGCCCTATGAAACGCAAGTGAAGAAAGGGGCAGAGACATAAATTATTAATTGCAAAAAGAAGACTGTTTTGAACAACTTTTTTTCTCTTTTTGTCATCTAAGGTCTGGAAAGGAACTGGAGCAGCAACCAAAGTAGGTGGATCTTTTGATTCTAAACTAGGGTCATGACAAAAGCCAACGCTCTTTTATTAGAGGCAATGTAAAATATTCTTGTTGCTACTATATCATAGATGTTCCCATTAAAACCAGACTGTGAGGCTGCAGCATATCTCCCAGGTGCAGAAAACTTGAGAGTAGTCAGCAGCTGCAGGTGCGCTGGGAGTGCACGGTCCTAGCTGGTTGGTTAATTTGACACTGGGCCGAGTACAGCACATAGATCTTCCCTGAGTATGACCTGGTTCAATGACTGTGATCTAGATTCCTTACTGGGACTCAGTTCCCTGACTGCGACATGGTTCTCTGATTGTGACAAGGTTCCTTGACTGGGACATGGTTCCCTGACTGGGACTCGGTTCCCTGACTGGAAGTCAATTCCCTGGCTGTGACATGGTTCCCTGACTGGGACTCAGTTCCCTGTGTAATGATTAAAATTACATGTTATTTAATAAGCCATAAGGCGTAGGATTCCATAGGAAATATGAAATCCACCTTATGGAATGTGAGGTTATTTTAAACCAGAAGATTGGAACTTTTTGATGCAGGGATTAGATAACAGCTTCATATTCACTCAGAGACAACAGAAGAGAGAGAGTCAAGTTTAAAAGTTAAAAAATTTATTACTAAACAAATTAAACTAGACTAACTTTAACACTAAATGTGTGGTGTAACTAAGGTGGATGAGACGGTGAATGGGGTGAGGTGTAATGTTGCTCAGAACCAGCAAATCCGAATAAAAGCGATTGGTTCTAAAGGGAACTGAAGGTGATGTCTTCGCGTTAAGCTTTGGTTAGGAGATTCATAAACACATTCGACGCCATTTGTCGGTCTACATACCCTTAGCGGAAGTCCTCTTTAGATCAGGAATGTCGAGGTCCAGCTTGACCTTTTCTGGAACCGAAGCCGGTAGGAAAAGCAGCGGTTGCCGACCAGACCAGTCTCTGAGATACTTCCGGGTCACAACAGTTTTGTTGGCGTCTGGTGAGACCCAAACCTGGGTCTTGATGGTTCAGCTTTTATTCTGAAAGGAACCATTGCTTGGTTGGTAAAATGCAACAGATTTTATCCAGCTTGTCGTTGGTTCTTTCGGCTGAAGAGGAAAGTTACTGTTATTGGCCACTCCGACAACTTCTCTAGAACGCTTTGAACTGGCGTTAGAGATGACATGGGCATAGTTTTATACTTCGGATGTTATGGTTTATGGTCGAATGAAAAGTTGACAAATTTTACCAAACACCATCAAAACCACGCCTCCGTCAGATCTGGCAGATTCTGACTGGATCAGTGAAAGCAATGTGTCATGTCTTTTAACGCTACGTGAGATCAGTCCTAGTGGAAACATTTAAAGTCATATTACTTATTATATTCTATAGGATTATAATATAGTAATTAATATTTTGATTTCACAGATTGGTCACATCTTATTTATTGACTAACACTTTGCGTGATTAGCTTATCAAAATAGAGTTCTTTGATTAATTAAAAGGAGAGAGTCCATTCTTCATTCTTCTGTTGAGCTGAAAAGAAGCAGGTTAGAAGCAAATGCATGAGACCTTGAGGCCATATCTCATGCAGACTAGTCCTGTGCAGAGGAGAGGGGGAAACAGTCATTTCATTCCGTTACACCTGACTTGGACTCGGTTCCCTGACTGTGAACTGGATCCCTGACTGGAATTCAGTTCCCTGACTGGGACATGGTTCCCTGACTAGTACCTGGTTCCCTGACTGTGATCTGGATCCCTGACTAGTACCTGGTTCCCTGATTGTGACATGGTTCCCTGGCTGGGTGTCAGTTCACTGACTGGGACTCGGTTCCCTGACTGGCACTCAGTTCCCTGACAGTGACATGGTTCCCTGACTGGAATTCAGTTCCCTGACTGGGACATGGTTCCCTGGCTGGGACTCAGTTCCCTGACTGTGACACTGGTTCCCTGACTAGTACCTGGTTCCCTGATTGTGACATGGTTCCCTGACTGTGATCTGGATCCCTGACTAGTACCTGGTTCCCTAACTGGGATTCAGTTCCCTGATTGTGACATGGTTCCCTGACTAGTACCTGGTTTCCTGACTGTGACATGGTTCCCTGGCTGGGAATCAGTTCCCTGACTGGGACTCGGTTCCCTGACTGGGTCTCAGTTCAATGACTGGGACTCGGTTCCCTGACTGTGAACTGGATCCCTGACATGAATTCAGTTCCCTGACTGTGACATGGTTCCCTGACTAGCACCTGGTTCCCTGAGTGTAATATTTGTTTTGTCTTCTGTTTTTGTGTTTTGAACAGTTTTAAAGAGACTGTCAGGAAGCAGAAGGTAGCTGTGTTTTAACACCCTTTTATTTTGTTTTGAAGTATGATGGGCTGGATCGTCAGCGGGATCGGTCGCATGTTGCCTCAGCCAATCCTGAAGCAAGTGAGTTCTCTGTCCATCTCTTACATTCTGTCATTCACCTCCGGGTCAGTCAGTCAGTCAGAGTTTGTTTTGCTTTTGTCATCCAGGAAAGAGGAAGTGAAGAGGTCCAGACCAGTAAGTACGACTTGTGCTTAGCTCACAGTACCACATCAGAACACACCATGGTTTGTTCGACTGATTGGACCCGTAAAGAACTGGACTCAGGGTTACATTTGTATTGTTTTGATTTGTGATGTGGCGAAATTCAGATCCACTCAGTAACACAACTGGCTTTAGTGCCCCTTGCAAGTCCTGAGAATTAGATTTTCTTATGTTTACCAGAACCAACTGGGGTCTCATTTATCAAACATTGCGTAGAATCCTTACTAAAACCGTACTTAAGCTCAGCAAAAAAATGTATTTACGCCAAGTAGGTTTGTGATCTATCAAACATGGAGTACGCACAGCTGCACGCAATCTCCGCTTCATAAATTGGAGACTAACGAGAATGTTTCTCAGCTGCTTTTTAGTCACAGCCCGCCCTCACCACGCCCACTTACTGCCATAAATGGTCAATGCAAAGTGCCTTGTGGATCTCATGCATTTACATAAGCCAGCTGTTGCAGCGCTCCGCCAATGACATGGCGACCGTAGATCAAGGCAGATCAAGGAAGCACAATTTCACAGAAACAGAAATTGAGGTACCTGTGGGTGAGGTGGAGAAATGAAAGGAAGTGCTTTTGCAAAACAAATAAGAGAAAATCCACAGAGTGGCACAGTGTTGCTGAAGCCGTCAATGCTGTGAATTCTTCAGAGAGATCTGTGTCGGATATAAAAACAATGGTCCAATCGAGATCCGATCCCCAGACTTCTGGATGAAAGTCATGCACGCTAACCAGTCAGCCAAACGGAGATCTCCCCTGTACAAGTAGCCAGGGCGCATGATCAATCGGGTCACAGTGACAGGACACACACTGTCACAGACACATGACATTCTGTCTCAATCTGTCCCCCTGCTGATATTCTGCATTCTGTATTCTGCGCTTCAGGCTGTGTGTGTGTACGCGCGCGCGTGTGTGAATGTGCATGCGTGTGTGTGTGTGTGTGTGCGTGCGCACGCGTGTGTGTGCATGTGGGGGGTCTTGTTCTGTGTGCGCACAAAGTGGTACAAGTGATAATGCTGCAGGATTTCATAATTGTATCCTTCTCAGCAGGTGCACTGCAGGTGCTCTCCATGTCCAACATGTGTGTCAACTCAAAGTTGCGCACATTTTTCCGCTAACTTTTCTTTCATAAATCCCAAAGTTTGCATGGAAAGTTGCAAACACAGTTTTCCGACCCCATTTTGTGCGCAAGCAAGCTCAATAAAGGAGGCTCCTGGTCTCCCATCAACCACCAAGAGGAAACCACACTGTGCAGATCTCAAACCAGTCTAGGCTTTTTATGTTAAATATTAATTATTTTGGGGTTTATTCCAACATTCTAACTCTGAACTTTTGCTCTTTTGGGCCTTTTGATTTAGATAAACTTTAAACTCAGTCACTGAACAGCAGCTGAACATCTGTTAGTGCAGACCTACACAGTTCTGATGTTCTCCTGGTTCAGGTTTTATAAAAATGGTTGGTTGATTGAGTTTGCAAGCGAGTGAGTGAATGAGTGAGTGGGCTAGAGGTCAGTAAACAACTTGGTTAAATGAGCCATTGGTTGGTGTTTGGTGGTGTTTACTAAAGGGGCTGATGTCGGAGGTGAGGCAGACTAACTGAGCTGATGTTCTCCTTCTGTTTCAGGGGAGAATGGCGGCCTCAGCTTCTAAAATAAAAAGATAAGGAAGCACATGAAAGCAGCAGAAACATGACTGATGTCCCATAATGCTCCACGGAGCTTGTTTCATTTTTCACTCTGCTGCCCAGTTCTTTCACTTTCTGAACAAACAGAATAAAACATGTTAAGACAAAGATTTCCTTAATGTCCAGCTTAATGCTGCAGATGTTAACCAGAGTTAGAACTGAAACTAGGTGCTTTAGTGCACTTTTAAACTTCATTATGATGTTGCAGCAGTAGAATATTTACTGGAACAAATCATGTCCCCCGTTTTGTGCCTCTGGAGCTTCGTAGCAAGTTTGAATATCACCTTGATTGCTTTTCAAATACGTCATTAAAAATAAATGAAGCTACTTATTGCTGACAGTGCAGAAAAATAAAGATTTTATCCATGAGCAACTGTTTTCAGTGCTTTCTTTCATGCACATAAACAAGTTTGATTCCACCAACCAGCATATGCATGAATGAATGAATGAATGCATCAATCAATCAATCAATCAATCAATACTTCCAAAACATCTCTTGGGACAGTTTATTAGAACAAATATTTATGAAATGATCCAGCATAATAAATCCAGTATCTACATTGGTAGAATCCTGGTAGTCCCAAATAAACCTGAACAAACTAACGTTAGGGACTATTGACCCTTGCACTTAGACCTGAGTGCTTCCTTCTGTGTGGCCATCACACACAAACACACACACAAACACACACACAACACAAACACACACACCCACAGAAACACGCACGACAGATAATCAGCAGCTCTGTTTCTTCCTGTGGGTTCAGTCAGCATCAGTCAGAAGAAAACAGACCTGGTTCTGGAGGACGTGGAGGATGATCAGGCAATGAAACTGAAGGAGGAGCAGAGCAGCAAAGCCCGCCAGGAGGTGAGAATGTTCTGATTCTTACACTAATTTGCTGATCGGAATCAGAAACTAAAGAAGAAACACAGATGAAGAAAGTTTTGGTTCTGGTTTCAGATGGACAGCAAAGATAAGGAGGTAGATCGGTTGATTCCTCTGATGGGCAGCATCAAAAAGGAGACGGAAGAAGTGATCCTTGCTCACCTGGAGGACAGGTGAGCTGCTCATCTCATCTCATCTCCTCACCATCACCTTTCCCTTTCACATCAGGTCCCAAACTTCAGCTCTGTTGGTGGAAAACTGAATCCGTTAACGATCTGTGGCTCCACTGCCTTTCAGGCTGCAGCAGGAACGTCTGGAGGCAGCCCGCGTCGCAGAGGAGATGGCTCGGAAGGCAGCTGAGGAAGCAGTCCGACAGCTGGAGATCGAACAGTCGGCAAAGATTGTCATAGAAACACTTCCAGAGTCCAACGAGCTGTGAGTCAGAACCAAATGAAAAAACTAAGACCCTCAAGCTGGACTTGGACTTGCTTTTAACCAGACGTTCCATGTTTACATATAACTGATCACTGAAACCTTTTGTGGATTCCCAACAGGCTTCCCAACATCCTGGAGGAGGAAAACGAAGATGATCCGGAGTAAGTCCTTTTTTCCAGCTTTGTGTCTGGCAGCATCACAGCTTTTGTTCTCAAGTAGAAGGAGTCTGATCACACAGAGCAGATCCGCTCTGAGCAGATGTCCAGCCAGGCTTCTGTTGTGTTATCTTGGGGTTTACTGTGTTTGGACCCAGAAAATCGAGAATGAGTTCAAAAGTTTGTTTTTCCCCCCAAAAAAAGCCTCGCCAAACAAGCTGAAACAAGTCAAACCCTCGCCAAGCAGGACATCTGTCTTCACTCAAAGGTGGTTCCGTCGTCCAACACTCAGAGACATCAGTTCATGGCTAACGGTAGATTTGGTTAAGGTCAAAAACTCGCTGAAGGGATCTACTCTTCACATTTTGATTTGATTGGCTGAAAGTGAGAAACGATTCCAGAAAACCAACCAACTTCAGGAGACAATGAAAGCGTCTGTGTTTTAGGGCTTGGAAGTTAGTTGAAGACAGAAGCCTTGGTGTTTAAATTGGGTTGGGGACTGGGGATGGACTGGTGGGTGGGGCTCTAACTAGGGACTGAACTGTACGGAGATTCTTTAACGCCCGTGTTGGAGATGATCCCGGAGAGACATGACTGGAAGGCTCGGCCCGTTCAGTCTGGACCAAAGAGATGTTTTGTTCTTGTACATCTGTGCTAGTCGTAGTTTGTCCATGAGTGATGTGTTTGTGGGCATCCATAAGTGGCACAAGGACCCCCCAGGGTCACAGGTTGATGGCAGGTGAAAAAAGGCTGAGCTATCATCTGCTGGGATAGGATTTGGTGATTGTAGATGATACCAGACAGGTGCAATGCTCTCAAAGTATAGGTGGTCAGAAATGGCTAGCAAATGTCCCAGTCCAGCGGAGAGGTGGCAGGACATGGACACCAGCGTTATCTAGACTCGCTAGTGGAAAAAGTGAAGCTGCTGAGTTACGAACTTGGCTGGACTCACCTTCAGAGCAAAGAGCTTAGAGTCTCTGTTCTTCTTAGTCTGAAAGAGCCGAGTTTGTTCTGGCATTCGGAGAAGACCTTCTGGGATCCTTCAAAAGGAGATGTTTCAGAAATGTCCCACCAGCAGGAGACTTCAGGACAGACCCAGGACTCTTGGGACAAATTAAATCTCACAGCTTGACCAGAAACACCTTGGAGTCCCTCTGGAGGTGGCTGAGGGAAGAGGGGGTTGGGGGGGGGGGGTGTCTGGAGGTCTCTGTTGAAACCCCCGTGATCTACATCTGGACCAAAGTAACATAAAATATTTTACTATGATGTGTGAAAAGGACACAAAAATGGAATCTGTGATTCTGAGTAACAGTCACAAGAGCTACAGTCTCTTTCACAGGACTAAACTGAGACTGTGACTCCATCAGCCTGCTCCAAAGTTCTGGTAGAAACTCATCTCAGTTTCCTTTGTTCTACAATGTTCAGGCTGCAGAACCTGCAGGAGGACAGCGAAGAAAGCACAGACAATACAAGTCCAGGGCAAAATGTTCCCAAAGATGAGGATAAAAACAAAAGTACTGAGAAGAATCAGTAAGTTCAGCTGCCAGTAGATCAAAGCTTAAACACCGCCTGCTTGGTCTCTGCAACAGGCTGCAGACGTTTATTAGAATCAGATGTGCTTTTTATTTAATGTAGTATTTAGAAAGGATGAAGTCCTGTTATTAGGAAGATCAATTGTTTATCAGCATCAAACGACTGGTGTGGTGGGGTTGTCGTAGGGTCAGCAGGGTTGAGAAGGTTGCTGAGGACACCAGCACCCTTATTGAAAGTCTTAGTTTTGTTCATTTGACTCATGATGTTGACCATTTTTCACTAGGTCACTGCTAGATGTTTGTCTAGCTGAAGATCTAGCAGCACCTGCTCCAGAGACAGAGAAACATGTGGCTCCACCCTCAGCACCTGAATTAAGAGAACACGTGACTCCTTCTTCAACAGATGTAGAACCAGCATCAGAGATTAGAGACCTCGAGAGTCCGGCCTCCCAACAACCCAAACCAAAAGCAGTGGAGGCCCCGCCCTCCCTCACAGAGCAGGTAAATATCAGCGACAGACTGACTGGCAGGGGTGTTTTTCGTTATGAGCCAAAACACGAGGGTTTCTGACAAGTGTCAGAGAGTAGGACTCATGGTGCAGCAGTGAAATTATGACCTAATGGTGGAACTACGCTGGATCCCACTGGCACAATCAGGACTTAAGCTTGGTTTATGCTTGACGAATTCACTTTCCACGCAGTGATGCGGCTCGCGGATGGAACGCGCTTCACAACTCGCAGCGTTTATGGTTCATGCGGCTTGTCTCTGCGGTGAGCCAATATTCTCCCAAACTGTAGGGGGCAGCATGGAGCTCTAGGGCATGCATCCAACACTACACCATAGTAAAAGTAGAAATTACTGTTTACAACATGGCATTTCAGCATTTTTAACAGCGTCCTCGTCTTTTCCGACAGTGCGAGCTATTTCTCTCCAATAATTATTAACAACATGTTGATCACGGTGATCTCTGAGAGCTGAAGCATACAAATGTCTGTATTTACGAACCTCTGCCATACTAGTTATTGCCGGTCCGCCATGTTTTTCCGCGTCCGTCCGTCCGCGTGGTTAGAAATTTTCCGAGGTGCGCGTTGCGGAAATCTTGGGCCGTGCGGAGACGTGGTGGAGGGGCGTGGTTGTTAAAATGACGCAACTTTTCCACGCGGAGCCGTGCGGACCTCGCGGACGCGTCAAGCATAAACCAACCTTACGGCACTTCTCTTTTCCAGGGTAGTATTGGTTTTCAGACTGATCAATGTCAGTCCTGGTTGGCTTCATTGAAATGAACTTCACTTAGACGCCAATGAGATTTTGGTAATGTTGTAAAGCTGCTGGTGATTTTGTGTCTCCTCAGACCAGCGCAGCAGTGCCTTCTGCAGGAGAAGAAGCTGCATCTGGAGGTGAGAGCTGACAGGAGCAGCACATGTCTGTTTTAAAGTTTTTAAGAGCTCAATCTTGGTGTTTTATAGCTCTGGTGCTTTAACAAAGTGAGTTAGTGAAATTATTGTTTCAGATTTTAAAACTTGAATTAAACATCAGCCATTGAAAATTGCTACGGCAATCCACGTCCTCTCATGTTGTCCCTGATGTTTCTCCATCCAGTTCTCTGCATTTGTGCACCAATAAAAGGCTTGCTGCTTCGATTCCCGCTTGCTGCTGAGTGTCTAGAGAGCTTCAGGAAGTCGCTGCAAAAGAACAACCTCAGACCGCTCACGCTGCCCCCACCTCCGCAGCTCGCCCAGCTGACACAACAGCTGACCCAGCTTTGCACACAGGCATGCCAGCACTGCAGGAGCATGGCCAGATGTTTCACATAACTCCGCAGAATCTTCATCAGCCTTAACCTAACCGGCCTGCAGCGAAACACTAGAGACCCTAGTAGAGCTTCAATGTGCCAAACACAACAGCTAAAACCTCAGGTTATTATAAATGATCCCTGGTCTGAACTCTAGTCTGAACCCTGGTCTGATTCCTGGTCCGATCCCTGGTCTGAACCCTGGTCTGATCCCTGGTCCGATCCCTGGTCTGAACCCTGGTCTGATCCCTGGGCTGAACCCTGGTCTGAACCCTGGTCTGATCCCTGGTCTGATCCCTGGTCTGATCCCTGGTCTGATCCCTGGTCTGATCCCTGGTCTGATCCCTGGTCTGATCCCTGGTCTGATTCCTGGTCTGATCCCTGGTCTGATTCCTGGTCTGATCCCTGGTCTGATCCCTGGTCTGATCCCTGGTCTGATCCCTGGTCTGATTCCTGGTCTGATCCCTGGTCTGATCCCTGGTCTGATCCCTGGTCTGAACCCTGGTCTGAGCCCTGGTCTGATTCCTGGTCTGATCCCTGGTCTGATCCCTGGTCTGATTCCTGGTCTGAACCCTGGTCTGATCCCTGGTCTGATCCCTGGTCTGATCCCTGGTCTGAACCCTGGTCTGAACCCTGGTCTGATCCCTGGTCTGATCCCTGGTCTGATCCCTGGTCTGATCCCTGGTCTGATTCCTGGTCTGATCCCAGGTCTGATCCCTGGTCTGAACCCTGGGCTGAACCCTGGTCTGATTCCTGGTCTGATCCCTGGTCTGAACCCTGGGCTGAACCCTGGTCTGATCCCTGGTCTGAGCCCTGGTCTGATTCCTGGTCTGATCCCTGGTCTGAACCCTGGTCTGATTCCTGGTCTGATCCCTGGTCTGATTCCTGGTCTGATCCCTGGTCTGAACCCTGGTCTGATTCCTGGTCTGATCCCTGGTCTGAACCCTGGTCTGAGCCCTGGTCTGATTCCTGGTCTGATCCCTGGTCTGATCCCTGGTCTGATCCCTGGTCTGATTCAATCTGACTTTTTCATCTCCAGTCTTCGTGTTTCTGCTGTATCTCCTTATGCAGCAGCTGGATGTTTTGTGATGTTTGATCCTTTGATCTGTTTAGATTCTTTGAAGTTTCATGTCAGCTGGAGGAACATCTGATAGTTTTCATCTGATTTACAAAGTTCTTCATGTTCAGGGATATCCAAAGCACCCAGAGACCCCAAAATGCTCCTCCAGCTGATTGTTGGTTGAGTTCCAGCAAAATATTTAAAAAGTTCCTATTTATGGACCAAACATCACAAATATCCACGAAACAACTCAAATAAAAACTGCAAAGGCACAAACATTTGTACTGAAACAGTTCAAACACAAACCTGGAAAATCATTCATTAAAATGGAAAACTGAAGGGACCCAAGAGTGGAGCTCTGAGGAACTCCACAGAAACATCAGCATCTTCCCCTGAGCTCTGTCCCACATGGAAAAACCACTGGAAGTAAACTTGTTTTTCCCCATGTTCAGCTTGTGTTTTACATGTGATTCACACACAGAGTTCATTGGATGTTTCTGTAGTGGGTGGAGCTTGTTTCATCCCAAACCTTTAGTATAAAATTCAAACGTATTTAGTGAGTCAGACCTGTTCATTGGACTAAAGAAATCCTTAAGATTTCGAGTTTCAACTCAGATTTTATTGAAATACCAGATGTTCATATCATTATTTACCAAATGTCAAGTTATTTTCAAAGGGATCTTCTGAAGTCCAGCTCCTGCAGGAGCATTTAAATATTCAGTCGTTTTCTCTGAATCTAATAGAAACATGGAAAAAATTGGCTGGTTTGATTTTTGATTCTCAGCTGAATTGTGGTTTTTTTTAGTATTTTTGTTTGTGGGAAAAAAACAGTTGAACAAGTTATTTTCTGAATGTTATAAAATGTGTCTTTAATCTGTAAATGAATCAGAAAAGCTTTAGAGAAACATTGTTTTGTTTAAGTTTGAATAAACGATCTGCATTCTCCTGCAGTATGATGTCGTTCTTTCACTCTGATTAGTTTGGAGAAAATGTTATTTGTCCTTTTATTTGGAAAAGTAACTATCATTCATTCAGGATTAAAGATTGAACCATTTTTCTGAGGGAAGTACCTCCCATCAGAGGTCCAGCTGAGATGTTTCACAATACCTCTGAATTAGTCAGCAGGTAGTCTGGCTTGGTTCTTCGCGGTTTGGTTCTCCTCTGCCTGTCTTGGCTGTGGGACACAGTTCTGAGATCCAACCCTTGTTTTGTGGTCTGGTCCTCAGAAAAAAACTGGAAAGATCTGGATGGAGCTTCAACTCTGACAGCGAGGGGCATGGATCAAGAAGTGACACTCAAACGCAACCTGAACATCCCACAGATTTTCACGACTCCAGAACCTGATCCTGGTACTCTGAATATCAGGTAACATAACAGCATCAAGCCTGAAGGCAACGCTGGGAGAGTCACAGAACTACGAGAACCACCATGGATACAGAAGCCCACAATGAAAGTTGTCAGGTTCCAGGATTCAGGTTCACCTTTTAGTTTCTAGGTTTTAGGTATTGAGGTGAATCCCTGCTGTAGCCTTTCTGCATGGAGTTAGCATGTTCTCCTCATAAATGTGTGGGTTTCCTCTGCATACTGCACTCTCCCACCATGGACAAAAACATGCTTGTTAGGTTACCTGGAGACTCTAAACAGTCCCTTGGAGTGAGTGAGTGAGTGAGTGAGTGAGTGAGTGAGTGAGTGAGTGAGTGAGTGAGTGAGTGAGTGAGCGAGCGAGCGAGTGAGTGAGCGAGTGAGCGAGCGAGAGAGTGAGAGCGACATTGATGATGACAAAGTCAATTGTGATTATGGTGATGATGATGATGATGATGATAAAGAAGATAATGATGGAGGTGATGATGATGATGATGATCACGATGACGATGATGATGATGATGTGATGATGATGAAAATGATTATGGTGATGATGAAAATGATGATGATGATGATGATGATTATGATGATGATGATGGTGGTGGTGATGATGGAAATATTATGGTGATGATGATGATGATGATGATGATAAAGAAGATAATGATGGAGGTGATGATGATGATGATGATGATCACGATGACGATGATGATGATGATGATGTGATGATGATGAAAATGATTATGGTGATGATGAAAATGATGATGATGATGATGATGATGATGATGATGATGATGATGATGATAAGGACAATGATGATGATGATGATGATGGTGATGATGATGGTGATGATTATGGAAATATTATGGTGACGATGATGATGATGATGATGATGATGATGATGGTTATGATTATGGTGATGATGAAAATGAAGATGAAAATGAAGATGATGATGATGATGATAGTAATGACGATGGTGATGATGATGGTGACGATGATGATGATGATGATGATGATGATGGTTATGATTATGGTAATGATGATGATGATGATGATGATGATGATGAAAATGAAGATGATGATGATGATGATAGTAATGACGATGGTGATGATGATGGTAATGATGATGATGATGATGATGATGATGATGATGATGGAAATGATGATGGTGATGATGAAAATGAAGATGATGATGATGATGATGATGATGATGATGATGGTGGTGGTGATGATGGAAATATTATGGTGATGATGATGATGATGATGATGGTTATGATTATGGTGATGATGAAAATGAAGATGATGATGATGATGAAAATGAAGATGATGATGATGATGATGATGATGATGATGATGATGATAGTAATGACGATGGTGATGATGATGGTGATGATGATGATGATGATTATGATGATTATGATGATGATGGTTATGATTATGGTGATGATGGAAATGAAGATGATGATGATGATGAAAATGAAGATGATGATGATGATGATGATGATAGTAATGACGATGGTGATGATGATGATGATGATGATGATGATGATGATGATGGTGATGATGATGGTGATGATGATGATGATGGTGATGATGATGATGATGATAGTAATGACGATGGTGATGATGATGACGATGATAATGATGATGATGATGATGATGATGATGATGGTTATGATTATGGTGATGATGAAAATGAAGATGATGATGATGATGAAAATGATGATGATGATGATGATGATGATGATGATGATGATGATGATAGTAATGACGATGGTGATGATGATGGTGATGATGATGATGATGATGATGATGATTATGATGATTATGATGATGATGGAAATGATTATGGTGATGATGAAAATGATGATGATGATGATGATGATGATGATGATGATGATGATGATGATGGTGGTGGTGATGATGGAAATATTATGGTGATGATGATGATGATGATGATGATGAT
The DNA here is from genome assembly GCF_043380555.1 of Nothobranchius furzeri. NCBI lineage: Eukaryota > Metazoa > Chordata > Actinopteri > Cyprinodontiformes > Nothobranchiidae > Nothobranchius > Nothobranchius furzeri. The sequence continues at coordinate 65,900,816 of NC_091749.1, forward strand.
GATGATGATGGTTATGATTATGGTGATGATGGAAATGAAGATGATGATGATGATGATGATGATGAAAATGAAGATGATGATGATGATGATGATGATAGTAATGACGATGGTGATGATGATGATGATGATGATGATGATGGTGATGATGATGGTGATGATGATGATGATGGTGATGATGATGATGATGATGATGATGATGATGATGATGATGATGATGATGATGATGATGATGATGATGATAGTAATGACGATGGTGATGATGATGACGATGATAATGATGATGGTGATGATGATGTGTTTTTCCAGTAAAGGTGATCTGTTTCCGGACGACGAAGATGAGGAGCTGCAGGAAGCTGGTTTGAAGAAGTGGTCAAGTCAGGGAGACCTCCTTACGGCAGATGATGAGTAAGATCAAACTGTGAGATCTTTATTTCAGGCCTGTCATCCAGCTTCACTCTCCTGTTTTCTACCTGCAGGATGCGTCCTCAGTCCGCTGCCAGCATCGGCAGCATCGTGGTCCACGAACGTTTGAATGAACTGGTTAAACTCTTCAAAGGTCGGACAGAACGCCAAAAAGACCGACTTGTAGACCCAGATGAGTCTGAGGAGGAAAGTCCTACAGCCTGTACGTATGTATTCTGTCCACAGGAAATGCAGCGTTTCTCCACCACATCTAGGTTTCGTTTAAAAGTTATAAAGAAGTTGGTGTCCAACAGGTGGTTCAGGGCCCCCAACAGGCCCACCAGTCCACTCAGAACAGTAAAAAACAGAAGTTAGACATTTTTCCTGAAGTTGAACCTGAGACAATCAGAAAAACTTTCATGGTGCTTATTTATGGAACTCCAAAGGGCGGGGCGTATTTAAGGTTTGAGTCACAAGTTCAGATGTTTTGGTACTTTCTGAATCTTTATCACATCTAGCATCTCCATACATCAGTGTGAGAAACTCTAAACTTTCTGCCCTGATCACTGCAGCTCCAAGCAAAGCTCCACCTCCACCTCCACCACCTCCTCCCCCAGGAGAGGAGAAGAAAGGTGACACAGCAGCAGAGCAGGAGGAAGAGCTTCAGTTAGAACTTCTGGGATATCCTGTTAAAATTCCCAACCTGTTCAAACTTCCACCTATGCCTGAGTGGCTGCGGGTCATCCTGAATTATCGCTTCCCCTCCAGCATGGATCCGTTCACCGGTGAGAGCAGAATCACGATTCCCAGTAAAATTCATATTCTATGAAATGTTTTATATGAAGACAAACTCAAACAGAGAGGGGTTTGAACCAGCAACCTTTGTGCTGTGAGGCAACAGAGCCACCGACCGCTCCACCGTGCAACGTTAGGGTTTATTGATGATTAAATGCAGGATTAAAGTCTGAATTTGATTTCAAATTGAGGTCCAGATGGTTCCTGCTGCAGATCTTTCTAGATGTTCTCCTGCAGCGTCAAGTTTTCCATCAACCGCGGTTTCCATGTGTTTTCTTGTTGTTCCTCAGATCTGATCTACGTGATCTGGCTGTTCTTCGTGGTGGCTGCCTGGAACTGGAACGTGTGGCTGATACCTGTCCGCTGGGCGTTCCCCTATCAAACACCTGAGAACATCTACCTGTGGCTGCTGGCCGACTACACCTGCGACTTCATCTACATCGTCGACATGGTCATCTTTCAACCCAGACTGCAGTTCGTCCGAGGTGGAGACATCGTGGTCCGTGGAGATAACGAGAGAAACGTATTTCTGATGTTTACGCTCAGAAAAAGCTTCTCTAACTGGTTTGAACTGGTTTTATTTCGCAGTGTGATAAAAAAGACATGAGAGAACATTATATGACCACTGAGAGGTTCAAGGTGAGATCAGTTTAGGTCCGACCGGACCTTCTAGATTAAACCGTCTCCTTTAAATTGTGTGTGAATCTGCTAGGAAACATTACAGTTGAGTGGGATTTACAGATGATTCTGGTTCTTTTTGGTTTTCCTGGTTTTTAGATGGATGTCATCAGTCTGTTTCCCATGGAGATTTTATATTACTTCACAGGAGTGAACTCTCTGCTGAGGTTCCCTCGTCTGCTGAAGGTCAGATGATTATTTCTCTAGATGACCTCCATGACTTTCTGCTCCAGGTCCTCAACTTTGTTCCTCTCTTTCAGTACATGGTGTTCTTTGAGTTCAATGACAGAATGGAGGCTGTGATGAAGAAAGCGTACATCTACAGGTGGGAAACCAGGACGCTTGTTACAGTCCGGTTCTATTAGGACCTGCTTGTTCCCTGACTCTCTGAGTTTGTTTGGATCCACCTAAACATCATCCTGCTGTTGGCAGACAAAGATAATGGAAACTATTGAGGAAACGTTTGGGCCACACCCTCTTTGTAAATAAATAGATTCTGACTCCACCCTTTACAAAGGGGCACTGATTATGTAGCCTGGCAAGCCAGACTAAATAAATGTATTATTTGGTCTGGCAACGCTCCATTGACGGCTCTCGGTTGTGGGACGGGTTCTACCGTTGTCTTTCAAACGATCTCTGCATGCTACTGGACAATGAATGTGACATACTCACTGCAACAGCTATCGGTAAATGAGGCGGTCCGCAGTTGAAGAAGGAGAAAACACATTTTTTCTTAAAAAAAAAGCACTTAAATACATCTATCTGCTCCTGATTCTAATGAAGCCCAAGTTCTAATAGTCCAAAATTGATGCAAAAGCTGTTTCAAATGAGCTGTCGCCATCTTGTTTCACTCTGTTGCATCATCCCACCCACCAGGCATATAGAGTGCCCTGATTGGCCCACAAAAGGGATAAAGCTCTGTGATTTGTTCACTAAGCAGATAGAGCACTATGATTGGCCCACCATTATGGACCAGTCACAGCTCTTTATGTGTTTGAAACCCCTCTAGAGAGCTGTGATTGGCCAGCCAGAGTCCTGGTAGGAGCTGCAGAGGTTCCAGTGGAGCGTTGCTAGACCAAACTTTGCAAAGCAAGAATTTGGTCTAGTTCACTAGGCTACTGATTATGATGAGGGAGGTCAGATGAGGCCCAGCTCTGATATTTAATGTCAGCTAGGCTAGAAGGTGGACGCGGGACAGGAATGAAATAAACATAAAACAGAAAGCAGAGGCCCAGTGCCGACCCCTGCGGAACTCCAGCTCTGATGGTTTTATTTACCTGTTTCAGGGTGATCAGGACCTCCACCTACCTGCTCTACTCGCTGCACATCAATGCCTGTCTTTTCTACTGGGGTTCTGACTATGAAGGACTGGGATCCACCAAGTGGGTCTACGATGGAAAGGGAAACGCGTAAGAAGTCCTTCTTTCCCTTCTCAGCACGAGGACATGATGAAGGGACAGACAGAGCAGTTCTGGAGAGTTGCAGGTTAGGGTTAGGTATTGAATGTGTGGTCACTTCTGAAGATGGGGGCAAAGAGGAAGATTGCAATAGTCGTTCATTTCAACGATACCATCCAGAACAGCTAGACCCATCATGTCCAGAACTCCTCACTGGTTCTGGTTCTTGTTTTTCTAGGTACATCCGCTGTTACTACTTTGCTGTGAAGACGCTGATCACCATTGGAGGACTGCCAGATCCAACCACTGTCTTTGAGATCTGCTTCCAGCTCATCAATTACTTTGTTGGGGTCTTTGCTTTCTCCATCATGATTGGCCAGGTCAGCACGTTCCAACAACTGGGCTGAGGTTATGTTTGGGAGGTGACTCCACAGTGACTTCTGCGTGTCTCTGGACTCACCTGATTCACGCCTGGTTTTTGGTGTCTTGTCTTCGTCTCAGATGAGGGATGTGGTTGGAGCGGCCACAGCTGGTGAGAACTACTACCGGGCCTGTATGGACAGCACCGTCAAGTATATGAACTCTTACCACATTCCCAACGAGGTCCAGAACCGCATCAAGACCTGGTACGACTACACCTGGAAGAGCCAGGGCATGCTGGGTAAGAACCATCAGGATTGATTGGTCAAGCTACTTCATACAGATTTTGTGCACGAATAAACATCAAAGTTCCTGCTGTGAGGAGTGCAGATAGACATTAAATGAATGCTCTAACAGCTTATTTGCCTCATTTTTTATGAACAAGGTCGTGAATAAATAAACAAAGAAAATATTTGGTGACAGGTTCTAAAAAGCTCCTGTCCATATTTGACCCCACCTGCAGTAGCGTGTCCAGATCTTGTAAAATGGGGTGGCCCAGGTGAGGCACAACTTTGTGCATGGGTGGCACCAAAGGTTGTTTTTTTTTTTTTTACCCCCCCCCCCAAGCCTTTTGTGGACAACAAAAATCCTATTTAAAGGTAAATTAGTGTGTTGGCACCTGGGGTGGCCAATCAGATTCCAAGGGTGGCATGTGCTACCCCAGGCCACTCCCTGGACACGCCCCTGCCCACCTGAGGACTAGAGTCGTCGTCGTCTCCCTCCGAGGCAGAAACACAAAACATGGGAATGGAGAGCTGATGTTTTTATCTGACCAAACCACTGGGCAGTAAATGATGGGCGAACAGCTGATTTAGTCCGTAAACATCTGGAAGGAGTCCATGTGGACAGATGTTTAACTTGTGTGGATGATGTCAGTAGATTTAACGAGTTTTGTTGGGTTTGTGGCGTCTGCATGCAGATGAACAGGAGCTGCTGGTGCAGCTTCCTGCAAAGATGAGGCTGGACATCGCCGTGGACGTGAACTACGCCATCGTCAGTAAAGTGGCCCTGTTCCAGGTCCGAACCCCAAACCTGCTGTGGATGTGCCCACGGTACAGTACAGCTGTAAAACAGGAGTGTGTGTGTGTGTGTGTGTGTGTGTGTGTGTGTGTGTGTGTGTGTGTGTGTGTGTGTGTGTGTGTGTGTGTGTGTGTGTGTGTGTGTGTGTGTGCGTGTGTTTTACAGGGCTGTGACAGGCAGATGGTGTTTGACTTGCTGACCCGACTCAAGTCAGTTGTGTACCTGCCTGGAGACTTTGTTTGTAAGAAGGTGAGAACTCACCTGTCCTGAATCAGGAGTTGCTGAGCCACAGCTGGACCCCAGCGGGACCTCACCTGTACGATGCGCTGGTGTTTCAGGGGGAGATCGGCAGAGAGATGTACATCATCAAGCAGGGGGAGGTCCAGGTGGTGGGCGGTCCAGATCTGCAGACAGTGTTCGTCACCATCAGAGCTGGTTCTGTGTTTGGAGAAATCAGGTCAGAGCCCAGTAAGGGGTCCGTTCAGAACAGAACCCTCTGGACTGATTCTGACAGACTCTGGTCTGCAGGATGGGAAGAGAAACAGCGTTCACAAGGAAATAATCTGTCACTGTGCCCTCAGCAGTGTCTGTCAGGCACAAATGATACAACGTGAATTCAGATTCAGGTTGTCATTTGATCAGTGCATTTGTTTTCTGAAAGAACTTATGACAGATCTACACAAGTTTTGATTCACTTCAGATTTATAAGTTTTATCAGAATGTGAATATTTAGATTTTATTTAAACCCTCCCACTGTCTTCATGGGCGACCCCGCCAGGAAAGTTGACCATTGAGCAGGGTTGATGGTGGCAGGGGTGAGGTGGTGCTCACTCCTCACCCCTGCACATGGACCTCAAGGGATAAACCATTAACCCTGCTCAGTGGTCAACTTTCCTGGCGGGGTCGCCCATGAAGACAGTGGGAGGGTTAAGCAAACAGCTGATAAAGAGTTTGGAGTTGTGTGTGACTGCAGCTGGGTCTGTTTGTGCTACTGGCTTTGGCTGGTTTAGACCAAACCCTCCAGAACTTCAGCAGCAGGGAAATCTGACCCAATTAGACTCAGACAGGTGCTCCTGCTCTTTGAGCTGCTCATCTGTTTTCTAAGAGCTGACTCTGAACCATGCTGACATGTTTCTGCTCTCTGATTGGTCAGTCTGCTGGCAGGTGGCGGAGGAAACCGACGTACAGCCAACGTGAAGGCGCACGGATTTGCCAACCTCTTCATCCTGGACAAGACGGACCTGGCAGAGATCCTGGTTCATTATCCTGAGTCACAGAAACTCCTGCGCAAGAAAGCAAAGTAAGACCACAGTTTCTGGTCCAGATTCAGGTCCTTCCATGGTTCTGACTGCTACTGATGGGACCCTTCTGAAGAAGGTTCTGGTCTTTGTTTGGTTTTCATTGTTTTTATTCAAAATTGTTCAGGGATGTTTAAAAATTTTGAGAAAGAAGGCGCTGCAAAAGGGCTAAACTGGATTGGCAAGGGAACTGATCCGGTGAGAGGAGGAGCAAGAACAGATTGAACGGTTAAGGTGATGTCATCCTGCATCATCAGATCAGTTGAGTCAGTCTGTTGTCCGGCGGCTCAATCTGCCCATCCGTACTCAGATCCTGTCCACAGACCAGTGATACACCAGAACACCACCGTCCTAGAGGAGCCCCGTCTGATCTGTCCTCCGTCCTGGACAGGATTAGACTCGTCCCTAATCAGCTCAAGCAAGGAGAAGTGGGTCAGATCAGATCTGTGATCCTCCCCGTGTTTTCTTCTAAGTCAGACGACAGTCTGAAGTCCCACTTTCAGATGTAGACTTCAAACATCTCGCTCAAGGAAACCATCTAGTCCAGTTTCTTGCTCATTCTGTGTTTGTGCAGGAAGATGCTGACGAAGGACAAGAAACCAGAGGAGAAGGAGACCCGAAAGGAGGCAGTGGAGGTCATCCCTCCTCGACCTGAAACTCCCAAACTGTTCAAGGCAGCACTGAAGGTGACAGAGAAAGCAGGCATTGAAGGGACCTTCGCCAAGCTGAAGAAGATCTACAAACCACCTGAGTCCTCTGAGGTATGAGGGGTCACACTCCTCCTTTTCTTCCTCCTCTCTATCCTGTCATTTCCTAAATCCTCCCATCCATCCTTCCTCCTTGAGGAGGTGGTTAGTAAGGAAAAGAACCAAGTGTCCTTATTTTTTGTGCTGACATCTTTGCTTCTATTTTCAGGCTCCTCCCACAATCTCTCCAGTCCCGCCTCCATCCCCGACGCATCGGCGCTCTCCGGCCCCCAGGAGTCTGGCTCTGGATGACGACGAAGAGTCTGTAGCAGAGACGGCAGACAGCTCCATCATCATCAGGATGATGCCACAACAGGAAGGGGAGGAGCTTCTAACTGTGGAGGTGGCAGCAGAAGAGGAGAAATGATTTGACTTTTGTCACGTGACTCTTTTCCATGGACCAGTCATTAGGTGGATAGTTGAGACGCTGCAGCACCAAGTGATGAAATGCTCTTAGCTTCTGCCATGCAGCTTTGATGCTTGTGAGATCAGCCAGAAGGCTTCACCTTTTAGAATCAGTGTGTTTGTTAGAGATGGTTCTAAACATGCGTCACGTGTTGGTTAGAACATGCAGCTGTGGTGCGGATCCACCAGGAGTTCGAGGTCTAAGAAGGTTTGTGGGATGAGAACAATAAAAATGTCTTTTTTCTTCAGCGTGAAACTGTGTTTTTCTGAAAGTTTGAAAGTTTACGTTGAATCAAAACTGATGGACCTGAGTCTGACCAACAGGAAGGACTCATTCTCTCCTGACTTCATCCAATGTGGGAATGATGTCAAATTCATCTGGAATTCTGGGACTTAGTAAATGTTAGGAGAAAAAAAAGCAGGAGCATTTGTGTTTCAGTGACATTAAAACATTTTAAATGCCGACATATGTTCATCTTTGGCGTGGAGCATGTTCAGTTTACAAAACCTCAGACCTGTTTCCTTTCCACTGACACCCTTCATTGTGCAGCTTAGAATTAGGGGATTAAAGGAGTCTCCAGCTGCATGCTTTGACCTGTGAAACAATAATATCCAGAGAAAAATCATGCATACCTGGTGTGAAGATGCTACTCCCTAGGTGTGTTCAACAGAGGAGGAGTTAGAGGTTTTGCACCAGGTTGGTGAGCATGATGCTCAGACTGTTCCATCTATGACAGACACACACACACACACACACACACACACACACACACACACACGCACACAGGCCCCAACCTTCCCCCTGTAACGTGATGAAGGAGCTATTCCTCCGAAGGTTATTTACCCTCTATCCACAGATGCCTCTGACACAGTACTAAGCTGCATGAGACTGCCTCAAGGTCATGCATTTGCGTCTAAACTGCTTTCTTTCCAGCTCAAGAGAAGATTGAAGATAAAGGACTCTTTCCTTTTAATAAATCAAAGAACTCTATTTTTAATAAGCTAATCAAACAAAGTGTTAGTCAGTAATATAATGTTGACCATCTTAGGTGTGTTCTTGCTGTGTCGTGGTTCTAATTCCATGCTTTCGTTCTTTTTAAACACAGAAACAGTTTTGTTTACCTGTTTTGCAGCTACAGTTTCGCCGACGGCTGCCGGCAGCCGTCGGCGAAACTGTAGCTGCAAAACAGGTAAACAAAACTGTTTCTGTGTTTAAAAAGAACGAAAGCATGGAATAATGTTGACCAATCTGTGAAATAACAATGTTATGATTAATATGCTTTCATAAGTAATATGGCTTTAATCTAGTTGCACTAGACATGCTGACTACACGTAATGTAAACACATGACACATTGTTTACTCATCCAATCAGAACCTTCCTTTCTGAAGCGTGGCATAGTCTCTGTGGTGTTTATGAATCTGCCAACTTTGATTCGACCAGAAATCAAAACATCCAGATTAATAAAACCAGTCCCCACGCCATCTTAGTTCAGTTCACTGCAGTTCACCGCATGCTAAGAGAAGTATCGGACCGGCCATCCGGACTTCCTTTTTAAGCAAAGAACCAACAAGCTGGATAAAATCTGTTGCATTTTACCAACCAAGCAACGGTTCCTTTCAGAATAAAAGCTGAACTCACTGACCCAAGAGGGATCCACCTGACACTGTGAACCAACTGTCGCTTTTTACCTGGAGACAATCCAAAGACTAGTCTGTCGTACTGCTGACGCTGTTTCACCGGCTCCGGTACCGAAAGGGGGGTCCGAGGACCTGGCATTCTGGATCTGTACGGAGGTCTCATCTCAAGGGTATGTGTGGAGCGACAAATATTGCGTCTCATGTGTTTATGAAACTCCGATCAAACTCCGATCATAGCTTATGAGCAAAACATCACAACATCATTCAGACGTGCTTCTCCAGATACGAGAGTACTGATGACAACATCACTCACACATGCACCATTCATCTCGCGTCTCATTTACACCAGGTCCATTCATCACTTAGAGTTAGAGTTAGTCTTGTTTAAAATTCTTTAGAATTGTTTAGAAATAAGTCTTCTTAAACGTTTTAAAGGTGACTCTCTCTTCTCTTGTCTCTCAGTTAATACAAAGTGTTATATAATGCCTGCAATAAAAAGTTCCAATCTTCTGATTAAAATAACCCAACGGTCCGTAAAATTGATTTCATCTTTACTATGGAATCTTACGTCTTACGGGTCCTTAATTAGATGTAAATTAACTCTTTTACACCCCTTCACCTCCCCACATCTTTACCTCCTCCTCAACCCCACCTCACGTTTGGACCAAAGGGTTAAGCCAACACACAGAATGGAAACAAACCACAAACATTTATTCATAAAAGCAGAAATTCAGAAACACTGAAGGACTGGCTTGTCCTGGCTGAAGACTGCAGAGAGTCCAGGAACAGAAATCACGACACCATCCCGCCATGATGTCTCCTTTGCCTGAAGAACTTCCCAGTAGCTAATGGGTTCTGGAAACAACATCATTCTGTTCAGATGCTTTCCTCTCACCTTCAGAGTGATACTGGTCAGAACACCTGTGATTTAAGGGTGTTCTCTTATGAAAAGTAGAAGATGTGTGAGCGCCTGAATGTGGAGTCCAGTCTGGAGAAACTCTTTTTTTCCGTTTGTGAGCTGAGATCTCACATCAGTGAGAAGTTCCCTGTCCAGCTGGTGTATTCTAAAGTTTTAAATCTGTGAAAAGCAGGAGATGAAGGAGCCTCAAACCAGTGCACACTGGAGAAACCTGTCACCAAAACAAGCCACTAGGTGATGCTGTTACACGGTGAACTAATCCCAAAACATTCCAGCTACATTCCTCCTCCCTGGACCACTAACTTCGGATAAAATGTAATAAATAAGTGAAAACAACCAACAACACTACTGGTACTCAAAAAATAACATATACATAACGCATACCTTGTATGAATTTAATGTCAACAGACAAACAAGTGAGAAACAAAGTGATGATTAAAAGCTCAAGAAAATAAATGAATGAATAAATTAATTAAATAAGAAAGAAAGGAACTGTATAAAAGATTTTAAAAAATCAATTAAAATCCACATGAACATGGTCAATAAATTGCATGTGAAAAAACTGAGATAAAACCATCGACATCAAAACACAGAGAGAGAGAGAGAGAGAGAGAGAGAGAGAGAGAGAGAGAGAGAGAGAGAGAGAGAGAGAGAGAGAGAGAGAGAGAGAGAGAGGAATAAATCAAGTTAGTAGTGACCAAAACAACGAGATTGCGGATACAAGCAGCTGAAATTAGTTTTCATTGCAGGGTGTCTGGGCTCTCTCTTTGAGCTAATGTGAAACGTTCGGTCATCTGGGAGCTCGGAGTAGATCCGCTGCTCCTCCACATTGAGAGGAGCAGTTGAGGTGGCATAGTTAGGATGTGTCAAGAACAGTGGCGGATTTGGCAAATTGGGGGCCCAAGGCGAACACAGACATGGGGCCCCCTTACACTAAATTTTCGACAATCTTATTTTTATCTGGATTTGCGAAACTCTCCCCTCTTCTGACATGAGTTATTTTCCCTTTTTATTATTCCTCTTTTTTCCTGTCTTTCTCTCCCTTTGGGTGCTTTCTTCTTCCTGTCAGTGCTCCTGTGCTTTTGCCTTTGTTTATTTTCCATTGTGGTTTATGTTTTTCTCCCTTTAAACATTTTCCATTGCCTTTCCTTTCTGCTTCCTTTGATGTTTACATCGAAAAACGACATCACTTTTGGAAGTGAAGATAAAAGCCTTTTTGAAATAAAGCTGCTTCCTTCTCTTATTGGAGCCTCTAGGGTAACTCCATTTCATGCTTAATGTTTTGACCACCGCTTCGAGTTTTTACGAACGCTCCCGCCTCTCTTCTTATTATTATTTGTGGTCTTTTGGCACTTGGCAAACAACAATTTGGTGCATTACTGCATCCAACTGGATTGGAGTGGAATGACTACCAATTGCTTCAGTTTCCATTGTGGCATTAACAGAGTGGTGCCGGCGGTCAGGGCCAGGGGGCCCCTAACACAAGGGGGCCCCAGGCAGCTGCCGACCTATGCCTAATGGTAAAACCGCCACTTGTCTTGAACGCCTCCCGGCTGAGTATTTAAGGCACGTCCAACGGGGAGAAGACATAAGACCCAGGACACGCTGGAGCACTGTTTCTCGGCTGGCCAGGGAACGCCTTAAGATTTTCCCCAGGAGCTGGCCCAAGTGGATAGGGAGAGAGAAGTCCGGGCCTCCCTGCTTAGGCTGCTGCCTGCGACCCAACTCCGGATAAGCAAAAGAAAAAGGATGAATGAATGGGTGGGGTTAACAATCATTCAGTTTGATCTGAACTCCTTTTTCTACATTTCATGATTCTCGGCATCAGAAACTTTTTTTAATCCACTTAAGAAACCTTAAATACTTTAGGGTATCAAATCCCCTCCTCGTTCATATTAAACAAAAAATGGTTTGTAAAACCTGATATTCTCAAGAGGGCAAAAACAACAATTGGGATAATTTCCAACGTTACTGAGATTGGATGCTAGTGTCATCTCAGCCTGAAGGAACCAAAGTGTAGTTCCAGATTGTTGCCACTGGAAGACATCAATTACCCTACTCAATAAAACATAAAGCACTGTAACAAGCTGGATTCAGCATTTTGACTTCACACAATGCTGCTGGAAGGACGAAGCTGAAGTTAGCTTCCGTTTCCAGCTTCCGATTCGGGAAATGACTGAAGAGCAATTACACCCAATTCTTTCCTTCTCTGACCATCTTTAATCTGCTGGAGCTCAAAAACTACAACGCCTACATTCTTCTAGACTAATAGCAGATTGCATAAAACATAGTTTGTGATTTGTGACACCTTTTTCTGATTTGTGAAACTTCAAGAAAGACAGATGCATGTTTAGCATCTACACTATTGGAACTGGTCCTGTGCAACTACAACACCCTAACCAGTTCCAGTGTGAGCCAGATACTAAAATAATACATAAATATGCTATAAGTCTATAAATATCTAGTACATGTTTGAAGAGTGTAGGTGTGTGTGAGCTCGAATAGGTCAAGATGGTAACCCGAATTGGAAGCTATTTAGCCTCCTGAAGGAGCGTGAAAAGACATCTCACTTTTTAGGAAAATTGTTCTTTTATTTTTTTACTTTTATTTTTTTTTCTGCTTTGTTGGTTTGATAAGGCGGCATGTTTTTATTTCAAATGTTTTAGATTAAATGTTATCTTGTTTTTTTTCCATTTCCACCGACCTTGAAGTAAGAATCAGATGTTACTTTTGATATCACGTGATTACGTTTGTCTCCCTCATGTGACCGAGATTACGCATCCGCAGCTCCGACCCGCCTTTATTCATTTTTCTCCTACAGCCCGTGAACGCAGCACTAAGCATAGGGAAGAGCAACAGTCCGCTAACAGCCTGGGAACAGTGCGCTAACAGTCCGCAGACAGTGCGCTAAAGCATAGACGCATGTCTATGGCGCTAAGAAACCGCTAACTGTATGGTAGCTGTAGCAACCCGCTAGCTTTCCGCTAACAGTGCCGAAATTTTCTCCTGACAGCTGAGGAGGAGGTGGAGGAGGCGCTGCTCGGCCGCAGCAGGAGGTGAGCAAGACCTCTTTCTTCAAACTTTCTGGCTCCGTTCGGCTGTGCATGATGAGAGACCTGCTGCTTGTCAGCAGGTTTCCGCTGTTCAGCTCTGGTTCGGCTCCACGAGGACCGGTTCTGGTTCGGTTCCAGCAGCTTCCACCGCTCCGGAACTTTTCTCCTATCAGCGGATTTTAGTGGAACAAAAGAACTGCGGCCTGGAGCCGCACGTGCCCGTTTCCATAGTGATGAGGTACTATCTGTCAATAATGATGATGACAGAGTCGGTTAGAGTCTGTGTCCAAAAACAGAACCGAACCTGTCACACTAACACAAGTCTCAGACGGGTTCTGTATTCTGACCCAAAACAAAAAGTTCTGATACCAGAACTAAAGTATAAGTCTGGTCAGAAATCCTCCCAGAACCACAGACGAGCCTGTCAGAACCAGGCTGGACTCGGAGCCACAAACAAACCCAGGTCATGGGTTGGCTGAGCTCCTGGTGGTTCTGGACCCAAACTCATCAGCATTCTACAACAATAGGTGCACAACCAGAACTTTCCAGGTCTTTATGGTTCAGCTGCAGAATCACATCTTGATGTTTCACAGTTGTGTGGTCCTCTGAGGTTAGCCTGGTTCTGTTCCAATGAGGCTGGACAATGACCCGGTACTGTTCTGTCTTTTATGAATTCAGAAATCACAGCAGACCCGGTTCTGCTGGATTATCTACACACGACCGTTTGGACCTGGGAGGCCTTTTTGTGGAACATTTTAAATTTTTAGATGAAGTTTGGGGTTCTTGTTCCTCAGAACCGGTCCCAGTTCAGAACTTACAATGGGTCTGTTTTCGAAAAGCTGAGTCCAGTTCTTCAGAGAACTGGTAAGAAGGCAGATCTGAGATCTGCTACTGTTTGGGTTGGGCTGTTTGAGTGGAACCACCAGAAACAGTTGTGATCATCGGCAGACGTTTTCCCGGTCCCTCTAAGCACCCACTTCCTGTTTCTGGTGCTGGTCGGATCCAGGGCGGGTCTGCAGACAACCACAGCAGCTATAAATACCTCTGAGCTGCAGCCACATCACAGGAAGCCTCCATACGGGTCAGAACCAGCTCTGTGTAACCCTTTCCCGTCTTCTCTTTACACTGGAAAATAAAAACAGGCCTGAACCTGGTTCTGGTTCAGATTAAAAGCATCAAGATCAAACGGTTTGTGTTTGTGGGAGGAAACGACTCGGAACCAGGAAGCGTTTGGACCGGTCCGATTGAGGATGGCGGGTTAGGGGTGAGTCTCATCAGAAAGGTTCTGATCTAAAAACAGGAGGAGCTCATTTCTTTGTCTCTGATTCCCTCAAGAGGTTTTGACTGCTGAGGTTCTAGTGTGGGTTCTGCTGGAGTTTGGTCCAAAGTCAGAGACAGGACTGACCTGAGACCAGCAGGTGGTGTCAGTGAGCCGTGTGTGTGTGTGTGTGTGTGTGTGTGTGTGTGTGTATCAAAGGGACTTCTGGTCCAGAACCAAAGTCCAATCAGCTCATTGTCTGAGGAACTAACATAAAAGTTCTGTTCCAGCTAAACACTCAGGATGTGTTCAAGATGCTTCAGCGGCCTCAGAATCGACCCGAGTGGTTCCACAACATATTAGCTGATCTAGAGTAAATGATGGTCTCAAACCCGTAGAATCAGATTTTTGGATCAGAACTTTGTATAATTGACCGCTTGTACAGCAATGAAGGTTCTGTCAGGTAAAAAAAAACCGACTGTCAGACCAAGCCAAATCCAGGACTTCCTCCTGAGAACAGAACCTGGAATCTGGTTCCAGAGTTCTGACCGACTTGGATCAGCCTGAACCTTCTTCAGAGGGGGTCAGTATATTGCAGTTGTGCCCTTGAGCAAAACACTCCTCCCCATTGAATGCTGGTGGTAGCTACATTATGGCTCAGCACTGCCAGGGCGCGCTCGCACGTGTGTGTGTGTGGGTGATATTTACCTTTTTTAACCCATTTCTAGGTGTGCTTTTAGGCCTAGTCCACACGTAGCCGTTTTTTTTTAAAAAACGAATTTCCGCCCCTTCAAAAACTTGCATCCACTCCACCTCGTTTAAAAACAAACTCTGTCCACACGTACCCGGATAAATACGTTGTTAAGGACATGCCAGACCTGTAGGCGGCAGTACTTTCCCCGTTCTTAACCTCGTCCTTCGTCTGTGGTCTTCCGCAAGCAGCAGTAATTCCGCTTGCAAAAACAAACGAGCAAAAAGCGCTTGGACAATCGATAAAGCGAGCGCAGCTCTGAGGGCATCCATGATGCCAGCTAGTGTAAACACAGGTCACACACGTGATGTCAGCATTGTTTTGTCGCGGAAAGTGACGTTGCGGATCTTAAAACTCCGGTTTTGTCTGTCCACACGCAGACACCCAAAACGGAGAAAACGCAGATCTTCACTTTAGCCGGAGTTTTTAAAAAGATCCGTTTTCGCGTGAAAAAACTCCGTTTTTGTGTGGATGACAGGCCAAAACGTAGAAAAATATCTATGTTTTGGCAGATCCCCGGCTATGTGTGGACAGGGACTTATTTAAAAAAAAAACTGGGTTTTAAACATGTTCTAGATTATGTTGGTTCTGCCCGTTTACGGCCAGAACCCAAAGTCCTGAAGGGTTTTCTGTTGATCACAAATGTTCATAACAGGTCACACAGGGAGTGTTACAGTTCTTCCGACTTTGGTTGGCTATGGTCCGATTGCAATCTGTTGGATTCAGTTTTGGAATGTTTAATTCTGGGTTTCAGTCGCGTGGCCCTGCAGCCGTGCAAAACTCAGATGGGGGCAGGAAGTGATTTGCTCCACTGCAAAACACAGCATGATGGATGAAAGCGAGTATAGGGAATACTGATGGCAACTCCGGCTCACTAAAATAAACCGGCTCTTTCGACCCTCAAATGGCTCTTCGTCACATTTTTGTTGTTGTTTTTTAAATCAATTTATCACCAGAAATTATGTAAAATGTGTGTGAAATTATTGACCAATCTACAAATTTACATTAAATCTGATCACCCTGCTGCCCTCTGGGAGGCGCTACAGGAGCCTCCGGACTAAGACCACCAGGTACCGGAACAGTTTCTTCCCAACAGCTGTCAGACTCCTTAACTCTGCCTCCTGACATATGACCCACGTTAAACTCATGGACTGCTTGTATTAACTACAGCCTGTACATACTTATAGTCATAGAATATTCATAACATACTTCATACCGTGTACATTATAACATACGTAATAGATCCATTTCTGTAATATACTTACACATCTATATTATTGCTAACATATATTGTAATACATCTATATCACGGCTAAAGCACTTTCTGGATGGATGCAAACTGCATTTCGTTGCCCTGTACATGTGCAATGACAATAAAGTTGAATTCTAATTCTATTCTATTCTAAATCAACTTTTTATTATTTAAAGGGAGACAAGGCAGCTTTGGCTTGATTTTAGCACCTCTAGTGTCCGTTTATTAGAACCAAAAGCAAAACGTATCTCCTTTCTGTGTGAAACGTCTCCTCAGCCATCATTGGTGTCTACAGAAGGGATTCATCACTAAATCAAACATATGAGATGTGTTCATGATCTGAAACATGCTGGAAGCAGACTGCAGCACCGGGTATGTCGGCAGCAGCAGCCCGCCATTCTGAAGCTGAAAATGTGATATTCTGGCTACAGAGGACGGTGGGCTCTGTGACTTGTCATTAAACCTGTAAAGGGTCGTTTTAACACATACTGGCTCAAGAACATGATTTAAAAATCTGAAAAAGTTTCATAGAATCCCTTTAAATAGCTTATAACTATCCAACACGAGTGCAACAAAACTCATTTTAAATAACAAAAATAAACTAAGTAATTTATTTTTAGACTTAACTGTTTACGGGTAAATAACTTAGAAACGCTGAGAATATCACACAGTAGAAACTGCTTGAAACGATACTTTTACTTTGCATAGTCCACACTCTTCCTTTGAATTGTCAATATTGGTAGAAATGTGTCCAAGTCTGGCTGCATTTCCTGCTTTAACTCATGTCCTCACCGTTCTGTAGCATGTTGTTTTTCTCCCCTTTCTCACCCTCCTCCAGCTGCTCTGTGAGTTGTCTATATGCCCTGCTCCTCCCCTCCTCCTCCTACTCGCTGCAGAGGAGGAGCAGAGGGCTTATCGGGGAGTTGACCTATCACTTGCAGCTTAAACATGGAGAGAACGGGAGCAAAACAAAAAACTCTTGACTCCTCCAAGACGGAGCTGGCTCTGATTGGTCACTTCAAAGAGCCGGCTCTAAGCCATTTCGTTTGCGAATGACACATCACTAACAGGGAGCCTAAGTCTCCTCCCCTTCCGGTCAGCTCTTGGGTCCCCAGAAGAAGGAAAAACTTAATGCAAGTCACCGGGCTGAAAGAGCTATTTTCTAATCCGCTTTGCCTTCGATCCTGGATCGCACACATGTTCTGCTTTAATTTAAATGAAAAGTAATGTGTGATTCGACCACGCCTGTCACATACTTTGAGATTTATCAGCTTGTAAAATTTGTAATTAGCATGACGACAAATCAGACATGGGCATGTAGCATAATGACATCACCACAGAATCTCCTCTTCCCTAGCGTAGCTGCTACTTACTAAATGGCCAGATTTACTGTGGTTCTTTCCTCTTGAGGGAAGTTCGCTGAACTTGCAGCCATTGCCCCACTGTTTTTCTCCTTGTCTGGGTCGATGACGTCACTTTTGTGAAGCCCATTTGTTGTCCTGGACTTATTTCCAGACAAACCCTAAAATAACGTTTCTCCCTGTTCGAAAATAAGCGCGTTCTTACTATCAAACTGTGTCTTTCAAATTTAGGGCATTCATTTTTTCATTCTTCCGGAGACCCATGGTCTGGAAGTGGATGGGCTAGCATACCATCATGGAAAATTACATCTTTATTAAGGACACACTTTGAGATACAACCCATATAGTTTAAAAAGTCAGACATCATGGAGGATTTACCCAACGTTGAAGTGATCGACATGAACAATTTCTTGCTGCGTACCTCATATTACACTGCAAACCAAATGAAAGCCTTTTATAAGCCTGGAGGCCTACAGCTATGTTATTTCAGGTTGGCTTAACCATTTAGTGATCCAGAGAAGCTTTAAATGACCGTCGTATTGTTTTTGCTCAGGTAAGTAGTGAGGTGTGCTAACTGATTGTAATTCCTCAGCTCATGATAATAATGCTTCCGCTAACGTGGAGTAGGTTTATGTGCAAAGATCTACTTGTAAATAACTTTTTAAATCCAAATTGATTATACATTTGTTTGATTTAAATGAGGTATAAACACCACGTTACAAAGCTAAGCTACCTGCTAGCATTATCACTCTGAAAGATATTTGTGGTACAAATAAGTTGGGACACATGAAAACCGTATCAAAACTGTTTCCTGCCATTTTTATGGCATTTAGTCGACCCATAACCTTTCAGCGCCCCTTGTTCTTAAGCCTGATTCATGCTTCTCCGTCTGCGTCAGTGCGGAGACACGCAACGCCATTGTCCGTCCTTGCGGGCTTGCTGGAGAGCTCCGCAAGGACGGATGGAGTTGAGCTCTCTTTTCTAAACATCCGTCCATCGAAACGGATAACGCAAGCTTGTGATTGGTCAGGACGCAGCTGTCATCTACACCGCCGCCATTGCGCCCTCAAAAACATAAAGAGAGCCGAGGATAACTAGCGGCAGACACGGAGCAGCTTGAAGAATACCTCGCGAAAAAACTCTAAAAACATGAATTTTTAATTCCCCCGTGACTGGAGGAGTGAAAAGATACATAGCAAGCGATTTATTTGTGAACGGAAATGACAGGAAACGTGGGTTTAGAGGTGGCGAGTGCATGAAGAGGTGGAGGAGGATGAGAGACAAATTTGTCTGTGCTAAAAAGTCTCTTACATACAAAAAAAAAACAATATAAACACACTATCTTGGACCGGATACATGACAAGATACCACAGAACAGCGCTACGCCCTCTGTTGTCCTGGTGGGGAATTGCTTTGCAACACTCCCCAGGAGACGGAGAAGTATGAGGGCAAAACATCTCCGCCCGTGCGTGCGTGTCTCTCCCTTTTGGAGCTGACGGAGAAGCATGAATCAGGCTTTAGCCGGAGGTCCACTTCTGTCGTCCTCTTTCAGTAAGATTTTTTAAATTGGGTTTTTTGTGGCTCACTACTTTTGGGACACGAAAAAAAACATTTGTGCTTGTCATGACTAGAGTGATTACAACAACCGTAGATGGAACAGAGTTTGGGGATTTTGACGCCGAGTCAACAGAGTAATGCATTTGGTGACGTGGACGCTACGCCATGTGAGACCCAGTAATGGAGGCAATAGAGACCCACTTGGTTGCAGCAGTCAGACACTTGAGCTGACAAAGCAGCGCATTAGGGAATGAAAACAATTTTATTTATTTTTTAAGGGTGCAATTTGGCCAATGATATTTATAGCTGTGGGTAGGGCTGGGCGATACGGCCTAAAATCAATATCACGATATATTGAGGAGTTCACCATAATGGCGATAAATGGACGTTAACTACAGGTATGTGTAGAAACAAAAGTTGTCCACTAGATGGGGCTGTCACATGTATTACGTTGAGTCACATTTTTACGAGACTCGAGGTGGACATGAATGTTGCCAACCTGCACACATCTTTTCATTTTTTTATTATCAGATTTATTGACATGGGGACAATGATCTCGATAAGAGTCAGAAATTTCGATGATGATACATTTTCAATTTATTGCCCAGCCCTAGCTGTGGGTGTGTTTCGCTCATTTTCTGCCCCTCACTTACCCTCTTGTGCATGTGAGACATTCTGATTAGCCGGCTTCCTGCAACAGCGTAATGCATTTTATTGTAATGTGTACTTAAAAGTGCGACTTCTCTTTTAAAAAGAACGCTTGAATTTTTCTGATGGCTGAAACCTTTGCAGAGTTATGGTAAATCAAGTATACGTGTAAAATATTTAGGCTTTTGTCCGCCTTGTTAAACAACAGTGGGGGAAACTGTTGAAGCCAAATTCAAAATGACTCGAAGGACTTGAAGCCTGAATGCACCTCTCCTGACATCATCACAGGCAACAGTCATTCCGAGCTTGAGGTAAAAATAAAGAATTAAAGTTTTAATGGAGGATTACCTGTGGATTAGACAACAATAACAGAGAGGAGGACAAGGTTCATGTGTTCTTATCAGTTCTGTGGAAGTACAGCGTTGGCAGGGTAGGGACGGGACCAGGACAGAGGTGAGACAGCTGAGGAATAAATGAGAAAGCGACAGGATTACGGGACACCTGTGTGCCTCACTCACCTGGATCCTGTCCCAGGCTGAGCTCACCTGTGGGACAGGAACATGTTGGTCCTCTCCATGCTGGTTTTGCTCACACTCTACAGCCTCCTCAGGAGGAGCAACAACCAACTCAAAGGTAGCTCAGAGCATGGAGGTGATGCTAATGGACCAGGACAAAGTGGCGTGAAGGCTGTGAGGAAGAGGAAGGGGGTCCGTGTACGATGTGTCTCCTCATCCAGCAGGAGGCCAGTTGAGGTGAGGAGGTCAAGGTCTGGAAATATTCTGAGATTTTAAACATTTCTGCAAATCAGGATAGAAAAGGGGGTGTTAGACAGAAAATGGTCTTTGTCCTCAGAACTTCCATGAACCCTTGTGCAGCCTTACTTCTCAGTCTGGCCAGTTTGAAGTGAGCTGGTCCCAGTTCACAGCTGAGTTCTCCACTTAGTGACGGTGGCTCAAGGGTTAGGAGTTCGCCCTGTAGCCGGTTCAAACCCCAACTGCGTTTCGATCGTAGTTGTGTCCTTTGGCCGGACACTTCACCATAAGTGTCCAAATTCAAGAGCTGCATCAATCATGCCTAATCGGTCTGCGTAGCCTTGTCTTTTTGTTGAGCAAGTTTGCGCATGTGTGAGTATATTTTTAGCTGTTTTAATTTTATTTTTTCTGGTTTCCAGAACAAGTGATCTAGGCAGCTGGTTCTGTGCTGGGTTCTGCACGAAGGGCCATTTTAGTCTGAATTTTTTGAAGCCAACAAGGAGTGGCAAAAATTGCAGTTCCACCCTCATCTGCTAGGGGCTGGCACCAGAGCAGAGCAAGTTCCCGTTGACTCCCATGTAAAAAATGCTAATTTCACAGCAGAAATAAACATGTTTACAGCCTGGTTCAAAAAACATTTTAGGTTTAATAGATATGGGCCAAAGGGGTCGGGTGCAGTGTGTGACGGGTGGTAGTCGAGGGCGGGGACCTTGTCGGTCTGATCCTCGGCTACAGAAGCTCTTTGGTGGGGAAGGAGCCTGAGTTGGTGTGTGAGGTTGAGAGGTTCCAACTAGATATAGTCGGACTCACCTCAGCGCATGGCTCTGGCTCTGGAACCATTTTCCTTGAGAGGGGTTGGACTTTCTACCACACTGGAGTTGCTCCCACTGAGAGGCGCAGAGCAGGGGTGGGCATACTAGTTGCCCCCCCATCTTGGTGCCTGTACATTGAGGTTTACCCCTGTGAATGAGAGGATAGCCTCCCTCCGCCTACGTGTGGGGGGACGGGTTCTGACTGTGGTCTGTGCTTATGAACCAATCTACAGTTCAGACTACCCACCCTTTTTGGAGACCTTGGAGGGGGTGCTGGAAAGCGCTCGCTCCGGTGACGCCCTCGTTTTGCTGGGGGACTTAAACGCTCATGTGGGCAACGACAGTGAGACCTGAAGAGGTGTGGTTGGGAGGAACGGCCCCCCGATCTGAATTTGAGTGGTGTTTTGTTATTGGACTTCTGTGCCAGTCATGGATTGTCCATAATGAACACCATGTTCAGACATAAAGGTGTCCATATGTGCTCTTGGCAACAGGATACCTTAGGCCGCAGCTCGATGATCGACTTTGTTGTTGTTTCATCTGACCTGCGGCCGCATGTCTTGGACACTCGGGTGAAGAGAGGGGTGGAGCTGTCAACTGACCACTACCTGGTAGTGAGTTGGCTCAGTTGGTGGGGGAGGATGCCGGTCAGAGCAGGCAGGTCCAAACGCATCACGAGGGTTTGCTGGGAACGTCTGGCAGAGTCTCCTGTCAGAAGGAGCTTCAATTCCCACCTCCGACAGAACTTCCAAAATGTTCCGGGGGAGGCGGGGGACATTGAGTCTGAATGGACTCTGTTCCATACCTCCATTGTTGAGGCGGCCGACCAGAGCTGTGGTCGCAGGATCGTCGGTGCCTGTCGTGGTGGAAACCCCCGAATCCGCTGGTGGACACTGGCGGTTAGGGATGATGTCAAGCTGAAGAAAGAGTCCTATCAGGTCTTTTTGGCCTGTGGGACTCCAGAGGCAGCTGACGGGTACCGGCAGTCCAAGCGGAACGCAGCTCGGGTGGTCGCCAAGGCAAAAACCCAGACATGGGAGGAGTTTGGTGAGATCATGGAGCAAGACTTCCATACGGCTTCGATGAGATTGTGGTCCACCATCCGGCGCCTTGGGGGGAGAAGCAGTGCGCTACCAACAATATCTATAGTGGGGACGGTGTGCTGCTGACCTCTACTCAGGCAACACATTCTCACATCCAAGGTGTCAAAATATGACGCGTGTGACCAAGCCTCAATATATGACGATTCAGGACGCCCCAGCGCGTCAGGAGACGACGATCAGGGAGAAACTGCTGACGCAGCGTCCCAGAGCTCGGTATCCAACGCTGGTGCTGAGACGGACATTAGAACTACTTGTGAACTACTTAACCTTCCCCTCACCCCAATCCTAACCTTAAGGTCACAGTTTATGGACCTTAAGGTTAGGGTTAGGATTGGGGTGAGGGGAAGGTTAAATAGTTGAATAATGTCCGTATGACCGCCCGCGTCAAACAGTGACGCCAGCAGAGCCACGTGTCCTAGCGTGTCCCTGATCATCGTCTCCTGACGCGCTAGGGCATCCCGAATCGTCATATATTGAGGCCTGATCACACGCGTCATATTTTGACGCCTTGGGTGTGAGAATGTGTTGACTCAGGACGTTGTGGATCAGTGGGCAGAATACTTCGAAGACCTCCTCAATCCCACTGAAACGTCTTCCAGTGAGGAAGCAGAGTTTGAGGACTTTGGGTTGGCCTCTCAAATCTCTGGTCCTGAGGTCACTGAGGTGGTTAAAAAGCTCCTCTGTGGCAAGGCTCCAGGGGTGGATGAGATCCGCCCGGAGTTCCTTTAGGCTCTGGATGTTGTGGGGCTGTGTTAGCTGACGCGGCTCTGCAATATCGCGTGGACATCAGGGTCAGTCCCACTGGACTGGCAGACCGGGGTGGTGGTCCCCTTATTTATAAAGGGGGACCGCAGGGTGTGTTCCAACTTTAGGGGGATCACACTCCTGAGCCTTCCTGGTAAGGTCTATTCAGGGGTTCTGGAGAGGAGGGTCCGTCGGATTGTTGAACCTCAGATTCAGACGGAGCAATGTAGTTTTCGTCCTGGCCGTGGAACACTGGACCATTTCTATACCCTTAGGGGGATCCTGGAGGGTGCGTGGGGATTTGCCCAACCAGTCTACGTGTGTTTTGTGGATTTGGAGAAGGCGTTTGGCCACGTCCCTCGGGGGGCCTTGTGGTGGGTACTCCGGGAGTATGGGGTACCAGGCCCTCTGATATGGGCTGTTAGGTCCCTGTACGACCGGTGTCAGAGCTTGGTCCGCATTGCCAGCAGTAAGTCGGGCTCGTTCCCAGTGAGAGTTGGACTCCGCCAAGGCTGCCCTTTGTCACCAGTTCTGTTCATAACCTTTATTGACAGGATTTCTAGGCACAGCCAAGGTGTGGAGGGCATCCATTTTGGTGGCCTGGGGATCAGGTCTCTGCTTTTCGCAGATGATGTGGTCCTGTTGGTTTCATTAGAACGTGATCTTCAGCTTTCGCTGGAGTGGTTCGCAGCCGAGTGTGAAGCAGCTGGGATGAGAATCAGCTCCTCTAAATCTGAGACCATGGTCTTGATTCGGAAAAGGGTAGAACGCCTTCTCCGGGTCAGGGATGAGGTCCTGCCCCAAGAGGAGGAGTTTAAGTATCTCGGGGTCTTGTTCACAAGTGAGGGAAAACTGGAGCGTGAGATCGATAGGTGGATTGGTGCTGCATCTGCAGTGATGCGGGCGTTGTACCGGTCTGTCGTGGTGAAGAGAGAGCTCAGTCAGAAGGCGAAGCTCTCGATTTACAGGTCGATCTACGTTTCTACCCTCACCTATGGTCATGAGCTTTGGGTAATCACCGAAAGAACGAGATCGCGGATACAAGCGGCCGTAATGAGTTTTCTCCGAAGAATGGCTGGGCTCTCCCATAGAGATAGGGTGAGAAGCTCGGTCATTCGGGAGGGACCTGCTGCTCCTCCACATCAAGAGGAGCCAGTTGAGGTGGCTCAGGCATCTGGTCAGGATGCCTCCTGGATGCCTCCCTGGTGAGGTTTTCCAGGCATGTCCAACCGGGAGGAGACCTAAAGGTAGAACTAGGACACGGTGGAGGGACTGTCTCTCACCTGGCCAGGGAACGCTTTGGGATTCCCCCTGAGGAGCTGGCCCAAGTGGCTTGGGAGTGGGAAGTCTGGGCCTCTCGCCTTAGGCTACTGCCCCTGTGACCCGACTCCGGATAAGCGGATGAAAATGAATCGATGGAATAAGTAAAAATGGTTTCTCATTGGAGGATCTCTTGAATCTAGACCCTATTCCTCATCGTCTTCAGAGAGTACTGGTTCCATGTTGCCTGCTGTCTTAGAAACAAACATCCCATAAAATAGTTATTGAAAATTCAAGCTTCCTATTTTTTTTTGGGTGACGTTTCCAATTGATGTTTGGATCTCTGGGAAAGCTTTAATTTCCCACAATGCAATGATGTATTAATAGCAGGCAGGAAGTTCGGCAAACTGTCAAAATAAAAGATCAGGGTGTCAAAAAATGTTATGGTGCTGCCACATGCTCCAGTAGTTCTCCATTTGTTAGGATGGAACTGTTACGGCTCCTAATTTGGCACTTCCTTTCTACTTCCTGTCTACTTCCCGCTTGCAGTGTTCGCTTGCAGTGTGATTGGTGGATCACCCTGCAGGAATCTGTTAAGAGATTCAGACCAAGGAATTTTGGTTTTGTTATGAAATCGATTCCTGAAACTGGAAAGGAATGTGCTGCAGTTGGTGCAGATTAACACACACACACACACACACACACACACACACACACACACACTCACGCAGCATTTAAGTGGGGGAGGGGCAACTGAAATATTTATCTGTTGGGTAGGGGTGTGAGGGGAGGAGGGGTCGTGAGAGCTGAGATGCTGCCATACAGTTTCCAGGGAAACGAGGTGTGTGTGTGTGTGCGTGCGTGCGTGCAGTGGAGGCTGTTCTGCTGTTAGTCGCAATGAAGCTGCAGGTCTGAAGAAGATGCGGTGATGATGTGGACGTGGCTGCAGGGAGGTAGGAGTCCAGCAGATGGATGGATGGGTGGGTGGAGGAGAGAGAGAGGCTGCTTACATGTAGCTGGTCTGGCTGTAACCTGAAGCCAAGTGGAGGTTTATGTTTCAGCCAGTGACCTGGTTACGATCAGACGGCCTCCTCTGGTCCTGATCCTCCTTTTGTCTGAATGATTTTCTTTTTCTCACTGCCTGATTTTTGTGTTTTTCTTTGTGATCGTCGGTCCCCGTGGAGCAGAGCAGACACAGGCAGATAGTTTTAGCTCGAGTGACTGAAACCTGCTTGTTTCTGAGGAAATGGGCCAGAACCATCAGCTGCTGTTGGTGAGGCAGGAGAACATGTTATCGATCAGCTGTTTGGCTACAGAGCGGAATGGAGGGTGTGGAGCTTTCAGCTTAGAAAGCTCTCCGATGACCACTCTCAGGAAACACTGGAGCTGGGTCGTTCTTCTGAAGCGTCTGTGAACTCTGGACAGGTTAGGAGTGACGGTAGTGAGGACAAGCCCACTGTCAAATCAGTTTGATTTGTTATCTGTCCTGTTAGTATTGATCTGTTAACATCCGTACCCTGAAAATCATTTATTGATATTCGAGAGTCTTTTGTCTGTATCTCCCGCTGTCTGATGTCCCACACAAATATAGTGCTGCTATCTGGAATATGCTCAACTAACACAGATATGCTCACTCTGAGCCCGGTACTCTCTAATGCCGGGTTGTCTAGAAATAAGACTTCTTCGTGCCAATTACCTCAAACTAAATGAGTTTAAATCAGTCCATCGTTTTTAGCCCTCAAAATCCTTCTGGCTCCCAGTCCCATCTTGACCCAGTTTTTAAGAGTGTGACAAGTCGTGGGGTAAAATTAGATGTCGACCTATTGATGGTTCCTCAGATAAATTCGGTTGTGGAGTCTTGCTTTTGTCAGCTATGTCGTCTGGCTTGTCTCAGACCAATCTGAAAGAGACGGCATTTGGAATTGATTTTACACGCTTCTGTAACCTCTCGTTTAGACTATGCGAATGCCCTCCTTATTGGAGCTCCAAGCTCAGCTCTTAATCGTCCACAGGTCGTCTAGAGTGCATCTGATAGGTTCCTGACAAAAACAAACCGACGTAGCCACATTACTCCAGTCCTGGAACATCTACATTGGCTTCCGGTTGTGTTCCGGGTTCAATTTAAGCTTCCGACCCTTGTGTACAAGGCTTTCAATAAACTAGCACCTGTATATCTTTCCGATCTGCTCACCCCCATATGTTCCGTAGCACTCGTTGAGGTCAGCAGATCACCTCCTTCTCTGCACTCCCAGGATGCGCTATAAATCATGGGGAGAACGAGCATTTATCTATGCCACCCCCCAGCCTCTTGGTGTAAGGCAGGCTCCCTCTCTGGTGGTTTTTACATCTCATTTAAAGACTCACTTGTGTGGATTGGCTTTTAGTTTGTGATAAGTTTTTATTGGTTTTATCTGTGTTTTTATTGCTTTATTTT
The DNA here is from genome assembly GCF_043380555.1 of Nothobranchius furzeri. Lineage (NCBI taxonomy): Eukaryota > Metazoa > Chordata > Actinopteri > Cyprinodontiformes > Nothobranchiidae > Nothobranchius > Nothobranchius furzeri. Next base: position 65,927,520 of record NC_091749.1, read on the forward strand.
GGTTTGATGGTTTTTAATTTTCTCTATTTGCCTGTGAAGCACTTTGGTCAGCTCTCATGCTGGACTTCAAATGCGCTCAATAAATGATGATTTTGCAGGAGTTGGGTTTAATGTTCATGCTGGTTAGTAAGGAGTGGGCTTGGCCAATGAAACCAAAGCAAATCTCAAAATAATTTTTTCTTGGTAAACATGTGACAACGGGTCGAGGGATGCACCGAAATGGAAATTCTTGGCCAAAACCGAAAATGATGAAACCAAGGCCGAAATAAATGATGTCAGTAATTAGAGCCATAACATTTATGGCAATGATGTGTACTAACCTCACTAAATCAAGTCATTGCTACAAATCAATTACAAAAATATGAAAATATTTATTTAGCACAGACGTTAAACCATGCACAATATAAATAAAAACTCAAAATAAAATGTTTCACTTGACACCACTGTGTAGGCTACATTATAAATAATTAAAATTATAAATGTACAGGCTTATAACTGAAAGGCCTGCTGAGAAAGATTGTAAAATTAACCCTTTAAGCGCCGAAGTTGCAATATTGCAACAAGCATCATAATCCCTCAGGAAGTTATTACTTTACACCAGAAGATAGTAGATTTGTAGCTTCAGTCTGAGTTGGGTGCTTCTTTTGAAATGTTTGGAGTATGAAAATGAAAACTGCCCCCCGTTGGGAGGATCCTGACCGAGGAGAGGAGCTCACAAACAAGAGGTCAAGAGGAGCTCACAAAGGGCAAATATTATTATATATTGGAGAGGAAACATTGACGATGCTGACCGGTCTGTTCATTGTTGACAAAGTTCGTTGTCTGGTAATGGCTGACTCTAGATTCTGAAGAGTAATATTCACCCTCTGATGAAGATATTCACTCGTCTAGTGAGAAACAAAGTGACGCTGCAGCTGCGCAGCAGCCGCACAAGGTCTGTGTGCTTCTTGAGTATAGCTTCACACACATGATCCAAAGATGATTTCACTGTTTAGGACATGGTGGGTGTAGAAAGGATGTAAAAGCACCGCTAATAGTCACAGACGTAGTGGGAATGTAAAAGAAGACCACAACAAAAAAGCCGGGTAGATGCGAAACTGTAGGTAAGTCGTTGTCGTCGTCTTCCTCTGCTTATCCGGGTCCGGGTCGCGGGGGCAGCATCCCAACTAGGGAGCTCCAGGCCGTCCTCTCCCCGGCCACCTCCACCAGCTCCTCCGGCAGGACCCCAAGGCGTTCCCAGACCAGATTGGAGATGTAACCTCTCCAACGTGTCCTGGGTCAACCCGGGGGCCTCCTGCCGGCAGGACATGCCCGAAACACCTCCCCAGGGAGGCGTCCAGGAGGCATCCTGACCAGATGCCCAAACCACCTCAACTGACTCCTTTCGATCCGGAGGAGCAGCGGTTCTACTCCGAGTCCCTCCCGAATGTCCGAGCTCCTCACCCTATCTCTAAGGCTGAGCCCGGCCACCCTACGGAGGAAACTCATTTCGGCCGCTTGTATCCGCGATCTCGTTCTTTCGGTCATTACCCAAAGCTCATGACCATAGGTGAGGATTGGGATGTAGATGGACCGGTAAATCGAGAGCCTGGCTTTCTGGCTCAGCTCCCTCTTCACCACGACAGATCGGCTCAGCGTTCGCATCACTGCAGACGCCGAACCAATCCGCCTGTCGATCTCCCGATCCCTCCTACCCTCACTTGTGAACAAGACCCCGAGATACTTAAACTCCTCCACTTGAGGTAGGACTTCTCCCCCGACCCGGAGTTGGCAAGCCACCCTTTTCCGTAGGTAAAAGTGCATCTTATATTATGAAAATTCCAGCGATCGTAATAAAACGGAATTACTAAAAGGGAAAACATTTACTTTTGAAATCGGTACAATTTTAATGAAGCAAAGAGCAGAATGCCACATGAGGGCGGAGCTAAATGAAATGAAAACAAGGTTCACCAGTTTTTTGGCTGTGTTGTTTCTATGATTTAGGTGTTTTTGGCCGAAAATGAACTTTTGGGTAATTTCTGGCCAAAAGTTTTCGGTGGTTGAATTTTCAGTGCATCACTAAGCAGGAGCCATCGGTGTCTCCACAAAGACATTCTCTCCTGTTTGACCCGACTCCTGGCGATAGTAGGAAGTCTTCAGACCGTTGAACTTGAATCTCCAGCAAATACTTTTGGTCAAGAATATTTTGGTTTCTTCATGTTTGCGTGTCGGCTTTCTCCTCCGACTTGTTCCAGATCAGACCAGATGATTGTGCTGGTCTTGTTTTGGGGTGAAACTGATTCTTAAAGAGCAAGTCATGCCCCTACTAGTCTCTCTCTCCAACCCACATTTCCTGTTCAGCGTCATTTTAGAGTGAAACTGAAGTTAACGTGAAGAGCTGTAGCCAGCCACCAGGGGGCGGTGCAGTTCTGAGTATTTAGAGCTGACTTTGACTCTGAGGTGAAACGATCAGCTGCTGGTGTTATCCTCCTGTTTTATGAATGGATTTCTCTAAAACATTTTCTTCCTTTGTGTGTCCTCCAGCCGGCCCAGCGGTCCCGCTCTCTGCTCAGCCCTGCGGCCATGTTTGGTACAAGAAAGACCTGGGACATTGGCCACGCCCTCTGCCTGCAGGAGCTTTGGAACAAGGACCTCTCATTGGATGGTGAGTCAGTGGGAGGGACCTGAAAAATCTGGTGTGGCTGCATTCTTTCCTTCACAGCAGGCTGAACAGGTGAGTCCTACTGGAACTTGACAGTGAGAGAAACCCCAGGTGTTGAACTGTCTGAGAGACACACAGGTGAGCTGAAAATGTCCTGTTCATTTTCCTCGTTCTGGTGTTTGGTGCTGGTTTGTGTTCCCAGTGGGAGTCCCCTGGAGAGGAGGATCAGGGGAGCAAACACTGGAACTATTGTTGGACTTCCTGCTGCTCTCAAGGTTCTCTGATCCATGTTTAAAGATTAACGTTCAGCTCAGAATGTTCCTAGCACAAAGACCTGGTCCCCGATCTGGACCCTAAACCTGAACCTGACCCGGACCCGGATCCAGATCCTGATCTGGCTGCTGTAGTGTAACAACCACACATCACCTCTGCTTGTCCTACCTCATCTGATATTTCTGCTTCTGTTTTATTGAATCGTCTGATCTAGCAGGGTGATCAGAACCATGTGGTGCTGATCCAGCAGTATGTTCCAAAGCTGCAGGTTGAACTGGGTTCGTTAAACAAAAGATGAAGATTTTTTGTTTTCTGTTTTCTGCAGCAGCGGCTCCCCTCGGAGCTGCAGCAGCAGGACCTGTGCTACATCAGATCCATGAGCTCCAATGCATTGAATGGGGCAGGACCCCTCTGACCTGCAGCTTGTTGTTCTGATGAGGGTGAGGTCCAGAGACAAGATTAAGCTAGCTCTGCTAGTGTTAACGAGGGTTTTGAACCACCAGACTGACCCCCAATTTACACTGGGTGCAGACGTAGCACTCAAGAAGGTAAAATGGCCTGTATTTGATATAGCACCTTCTAGAGTCCTGGAACCCCCCAAGGCGCTTTACAACACAATCAGTCATTCACCCATTCACACACACATTCACACACTGGTGGGGATGAGCTACAATGTAGCCACAGCTGCCCTGGGGCGCACTGACAGAGGCGAGGCTGCCGAGCACTGGCGCCACCAGTCCCTCCGACCACCACCAGCAGGCAACGTGGGTTAAGTGTCTTGCCCAAGGACACAACGACAGCGACAGACTGAGCGGGACTCGAACCTGCAACCTTCCGATTACGGGGCGAGCACTTAACTCCTGTGCCACCGTCGTCCCAGAAGAAGGTAGGGGTGATGTGCGCGATCTTTACTAGAGACAAAAATAGCACGAGGTGATCAGTAAACAGTGTGAGTTGCTCTGTACACACAAACACAACTCTACACAAAAATGGTGATGTTGAACATTCTGCTCAGTTTTATGGATTTTTATCAGACTCTGAACCAGGAAGTGGCTGCAGGCCGGGAGGCAACAGCCAGACAGCTGACTCCACCCCCTACACAATCAGCGGTAACTGTCACGATGCCAGCCTGGGTCAGAGCACTTGGAGCCTCAAGGAGGCAGCAGCTAGAAAGTAAAGGGAAAGTACCGAACTATGCTGTTGGAAAAGGCGGCCAAACCCAACCACACCAACCCGAGTCACGCTGAGTAGTGCTGTTGGAAAAGGCATGTAAGAAAAACCTTTGGAACAGCGGTGGGGAACCCCGGTCCTAGAGGGCTGGTGTTCAGCATGTTTTTGTTGTTTCCCTGCTCCAACGCTCCTGATTCAGCTGTTGAATCACCTGTTCAGCAGCTCATCTACGGGCCAGTCCCAATACAAGCACTTCCACCCTTGCACACCTCAATTGTGCGTTCCTGTCGAGGGGTGTGAGTTCATAGGGTGTCCCTATTTAAGTGTGGTGTATGGTGGCCCACGAGGACCAGGACTGGAGCTGGTGTACCTTGCCTGACTCTTGTTGTTAGTTGGTGCTGTATAATAAAACTGAATTAAAGAATTTTGGTATTTTTGTGTTTTCAGCGAATTTGGTGGAATTCCTGATGAGTGATGAGGACGACAGCTCCTTTCTGTCTCTTCCCGCTGCCGCCTTCTTACAGCGCCGTTCTCTGACTGCCGAGCGTACTGACCCAAACACACGGAGCCAGCAGCCGCTCATCCAGGTAAACCCCAGAAGGTTCCAACCTTCAGGACCGCCACAAAGTTACTGTAAGGCGGTTTAATCAGCAGGGAGCAGAACATTCCTACTAAAGCAGCTTGGTCCAGACAAGTCCCAGTGGGTCCAACCGGGTCCCAGAGGTTCTACAAGTAGAACAGGAGGCAGAACTTCTCTGGTGGCACCAACTTCCTCTTTCCATCTGTGAGACGCACACCCTGTCTAGTTAAGATTGTCCTGGCTCATCCCTTTAGTTATGCTGCTTTAGGCTTTACGTTCCATGTTTGTGTTTACTGTTGCTACAGTTAAATTTGTTCTCCTTGTTATGGAAATGATGGTGTGTGTGTGTGTGTGTGTGTGTGTGTGTGTGTGCGTGTGTGTGTGTGTGTGTGTGTGTGTGTGTGTGTGTGTGTGTGTGGTCTCTAGGACAAAGTGTGTCAGCTTCAAACTTGTATTCACTCTGAGGAAATCGCCCATCACCTGACAGGTGGAGGTGTTCAGAAGCTGCAGGAGGAGCAGCTGTCAACTAAGCCCACTGGTTAGATGTTCACACACACACACACACACACACACACACACACACACACACACACACACACACACACACACACACACACACACACAGGATGTTCTGACTGGGTTAATACTATGTGTCAGGGTTTAACGTAGCCGTACTTGTTATTGTGTGAGTGCAGGTGTGACGACCTCGTCGTATAAACATGTTGAACACATGGCCGGTTCTAGTAGACAAACATAACATAACATCCATTCAGTGAGCACAGATTAATGAAGCATTTCATTATACTATAATTATTATAAGTAGTAATAAACAAATGTTTAATGATTATCTAGATTATAAGTCATGGAAGAAGTTCATACTGATTTAGGAAATCATTCTTGAATTTAGCAACCGGTTCGAGCTGGAGTTGTTCCTTCTGTGGAGGCAGACAGATGGGACCTTGGGAAAGAAAGTTATTGTTTATCTTTCAGAGCTGCAGAGTCTGAGTCCCAGCTGGTATGAAGGCAGGCTCATTTAAAGGAAACACATGCAGCGTTGTGTCTCCTTTCTGACCGGATGTTGAATAGATGTTGAAAGGTCAGACTGTACCTAAACTGACCATTGCTGGATGTTACACCCATCAGAACTAAGCCAGAACTACATATCTGACCCAGTTTTGGTCCGTACCTGTGAAGAAAAGGTTAGAAACAAACAGAAAAGAGTCTCTGAACTAGGGCTGCAACAAACGATTATTTGGATAATCGTTGAATCAGATGGGGTCTCGACACGATTAATCGATTAATCAGATTACATAGGGACATTTTTAAAAACTGCTAGGGAAACGTTATTTCTCTCCTTCCTTCAATTTATTAAACACAACATTATTAGAAAACAGTTCAATAGCAGAAAAACAACATGCCATCACCTAAATTGTCTTATAAGGTGTATAGACAGAGACCCTAAGCTACACCTATCTGTGACCTAAAATTCTTGGTCCAAGTTAAACAGCTTAAAGAGCAAGTCAACCCCTACCAGAGTCTAACTCCACTCCCGCTTCATGTTTGAAAAATGCAATACATGCTGTTGCCTGACAGACCGAGAGGGCGGAGCCGCTAACAAATACACACACACTCAGGCTCACGTCAGCATTGTGACATCATAATGTACCAGTTTACATCATAGCATACTTCTTAGCCAATAGCGGTGGCAGATTTAAATTAAAATACAGTGCAGAGTTTTTACCTGACAACAGCACAACACTGCCAGTTTTAGGCAGAATATTTAAATTTTAACTAAGATGCACTGAAGTGCCAAATTATTGACGACACGTGTCTGCAGCACGATTAGACACTCGTTTATTATGTTTATCAGCAAAAAAAAGTTTATTTGGGGGTGACTTGCTCTTTAAGGGGAATTCTCATCTGTTTTGTTTGATCTCCGCTGTAGACATTTATTATAATTGGGGATGTCAAACAACTAATTTTTAAATGTAATTAAACATTGGCTGTGAATTAATCAAAATTAATCACCATTTCCAAAAATGACTGAAAAAATACCAAATAAAACAAAAGTAAATGAATGCCATCCTCCTTGTGATGATGCCCTGAACAACTGCCATAAAGTCACATCAAGAAATGCTGCTGATCATTCCAATGATCCCAAATAGACTCGCATTAGGCCACATGAAAGCAACTGAACCCAAAAATATATTAACCAGTATATAACTGCACTCACACACAACACGCCTGCAGCAACAGTTAGGACTCCTCCCTCCCTTTTAAAAGCGTTTTTGCTTCTGAGGACATTGTGGTTGTAAAACCACATGCTAGTAGTCTGGCCCCGGTGTGATCATCCAGTTTCTGCGGGAATGTGACGACGGAACCGGTTCGCAGCAGCTCGAGTCCAACCCCCCCACCCCCCATCTAATAGCGTCGCGCTTACGATTTCATAGACTTTTTTAACGAGCTTAGGGCATGTCTAGCCTGTGTAATAATCCGGGGCTTGGGTGAATCACTTTTGAAAAGTTTTTAACTTACCCGGACACCGAGCTCTCTCCTTCCTCGCTGATGATTCTGACATGCTTGCGTTTAAGATGCTGCATCACCGTAGTACTCCCGTGCCATGCTAAGTCTGACCTACAAACGTTGCAGGTAACGAATGTCTTCGCCTGATTTAACTGAAAATGCTCCCAAACTTTAGAAGTTTTTACTTTTTTTGGGTCTCGCTGCTTCTGCCATGTTCCTCTTCCAAACACCTGCCGGCTCTCTGGTCTGCTCGCAACAGCAGGCGGGAGGGGAGGGGGCTTTTGGAAGAGTTGTGCAACACAACGAATCGATGACGCAATTCGTTGCCAACGCTTTTAGTAATCGATTTTCATCGAATTTATCGATTTGTTGTTGCAGCCCTACTCTGAACACAGTGTTCCTATTTACGTGGACAGCTGTAAATATGGCATGAATACGCTAAGCACAGTGGGCAATGTTTCTATGGAAACCTGAATGATGAGAGGGGACAGGATGCAGCAGCAGTCTGGGATGTACCAAAGAAATCTGAACACTCTCCAGAACCAACGTTGGTTAGAAATAAAGTTTTACCTTTATGGTGTTGGTTCTGATGGTTGTCGCTGGTTCTGATTGGTCAGACAGGTGTTGCGTTTAATGTGGTTCTGTGTGTCTGAAGGTGTGCAGGTGCGGTCCGATCGTTTCAGCTGTCCAGAAGAAGAGCAGCTCGTCGGCCAGCTGCGCACACAGGTGAGTGAGTGAGTGAGTGAGTGAGTGAGTGAGATTCCTCTTCAGAATCTTCTGGAACTTCTGAAGGACTTGTTGGTGTCTGTGGGGTTTGCAGGTGGAGGAGCTGGAGGAGAAGCTGTTCAATCAGACCCAGGAGCTGGAGAGACTCCGCTCTGAATTGGTGAGGTCCTGCTGGTCACACCTGTCTGCATCAGGTCTCCTGGTCATAAACGGTAGTCGCTCAGACACTTAACTCACGTTGCCTGCTGGTGGTGGTCGCAGGGACTGATGGCGCCAGCGTTTGGCATGCCTCACCTCTGTCAGTGCGCCCCAAGGAAGCTGTGGCTACATTGTAGCTCATCATCACCAGCATGTGAATGGGTCAATGACTGATTGTGTTATGAAGTGCCTTGGGGGGTTGTAGAACCCTAAGAAGGCGGGCCGTGTACCATATATATAAAGCTACGATCCAGGGTATTTTTTATCTGACTGTTTTTCACACCTTAAGCAGTTTTTTTTCACTTTCATATTTATTTGGCTGAAAGCAACGCCTCATAAACGTGCACCTCCAACTGGCGAACGGAGCCTTTCAGCAGTTAGGTTACGGTGTTCAAAACAAACACACGGCAAGGAAGAGTTTCAATTCTGCTTTTAATGACCGTTACTTAAGACAGACACTAGAGGGCGCTAAACGCAAGCCGAAACGGCAACATTTATTTTGAGTGTTTGCAAAACCTGTCATGTCCTCCTGACCTGAAGGGGGCAACGGACCTGGAGAAGCAGCTGGAGCGGCTGGTGGTGGAGAATGAGCGTCTGAAACAGGAGCTGAATTCCTGCAGAAGCTCCGAGTTCCAGAAGCTTGATGTTGCTGCAGGAACATGCAGCTGCAGCCGCTGCCCCCACAGACAGGTGAGTTCATACAGCTGCACATGCCCAGGTAAGTCCATACCTACCCCACCTGTTTTTGTTGCAGGAAGTGGAAGTCCTGAGGAGAGAGATGTCCTACCAGGAGAACCGGGCCCAGCTGAGGGAGCAGCACCTGGCTGAGGTGGAGCAGGAGCTCCGGAAAGAGACCTGTAGGGTGGAGGGTCTGCAGGAGCACCTGGATGAGTCGAGGAGGAGGCAGAGGGAGGTTGAGCATAAACTCCGCCTCCAGCTGCAGGATTGTGAGGAACAGCTGGCCAAGCAGGCTGCAGCGCCCCCTAGAGTCAGGGTGAGGACCGGGTATGGAAGCCCTGGGAGGACAAATCTACTTCTGTTTCTGACCTCAGAATAAGGAGGTTCTTCCTTTCTTTGGGTTTGGATTCACTTTTCACGCTGAGACTCTTAATCAGGTATCAGAAGACTAAGGATCAGGGACCCGACATCAGGGAACGAGGACCAGACACCATGGACCCGAGACTAGGGACCAGGCATCAGAGACCAGATACCTTGGACCCGAGACTAGGAACCAGGCATCAGAGACCAGACACCATGGACCCGAGACTAGGAACCAGGCATCAGAGACCAGACACCATGGACCCGAGACTAGGAACCAGGCATCAGAGACCAGACACCATGGACCTGAGACTAGGAACCAGGCATCAGAGACCAGACACCATGGACCTGAGACTAGGAACCAGGCATCAGAGACCAGACACCATGGACCTGAGACTAGGAACCAGGCATCAGAGACCAGACACCATGGACCTGAGACTAGGAACCAGGCATCAGAGACCAGACACCATGGACCTGAGACTAGGAACCAGGCATCAGGGAACTGAGACCAGACACCATGGACCTGAGACTAGGAACCAGACATCAGGGACCAGAGACCATGGACCTGAGACTAGGAACCAGGCATCAGGGACCAGAGACCATGGACCTGAGACTAGGAACCAGGCATCAGGGACCAGACACCATGGACCCGAGACTAGGAACCTGGCATCAGGGACCAGAGACCATGGACCCGAGACTAGGAACCAGGCATCAGAGACCAGACACCATGGACCCGAGACTAGGAACCAGGCATCAGAGACCAGAGACCATGGACCCGAGACTAGGAACCAGGCATCAGAGACCAGACACCATGGACCTGAGACTAGGGACCAGGCATCAGGGACCAGACACCATGGACCTGAGACTAGGGACCAGGCATCAGGGACCAGAGACCATGGACCCGAGACTAGGAACCAGGCATCAGAGACCAGACACCATGGACCCGAGACTAGGAACCAGGCATCAGAGACCAGACACCATGGACCTGAGACTAGGAACCAGGCATCAGGGAACTGAGACCAGACACCATGGACCTGAGACTAGGAACCAGACATCAGGGACCAGAGACCATGGACCTGAGACTAGGAACCAGACATCAGGGACCAGAGACCATGGACCTGAGACTAGGAACCAGGCATCAGGGACCAGAGACCATGGACCTGAGACTAGGAACCAGGCATCAGGGACCAGACACCATGGACCTGAGACTAGGGATCAGGCATCAGGGACCAGAGACCATGGACCTGAGACTAGGAACCAGGCATCAGGGACCAGAGACCATGGACCTGAGACTAGGAACCAGGCATCAGGGACCAGACACCATGGACCTGAGACTAGGGACCAGGCATCAGAGACCAGACACCATGGACCTGAGACTAGGAACCAGGCATCAGAGACCAGACACCATGGACCCGAGACTAGGGACCAGGCATCAGAGACCAGACACCATGGACCTGAGACTAGGAACCAGGCATCAGGGACCAGACACCATGGACCCGAGACTAGGGACCAGGCATCAGAGACCAGACACCATGGACCCGAGACTAGGGACCAGGCATCAGAGACCAGACACCATGGACCCGAGACTAGGAACCAGGCATCAGAGACCAGACACCATGGACCCGAGACTAGGGACCAGGCATCAGAGACCAGACACCATGGACCTGAGACTAGGAACCAGGCATCAGGGACCAGACACCATGGACCCGAGACTAGGGACCAGGCATCAGAGACCAGACACCATGGACCTGAGACTAGGGACCAGGCATCAGAGACCAGACACCATGGACCTGAGACTAGGAACCAGGCATCAGGGACCAGACAACATGGACCTGAGACTAGGGACCAGGCATCAGAGACCAGACACCATGGACCTGAGACTAGGAACCAGGCATCAGGGACCAGACACCATGGACCCGAGACTAGGGACCAGGCATCAGAGACCAGACACCATGGACCTGAGACTAGGAACCAGGCATCATGGACCCGAAACTAGGGACCAGGCATCAGAGACCAGACACCATGGACCTGAGACTAGGGACCAGGCATCAGAGACCAGACACCATGGACCTGAGACTAGGAACCAGGCATCAGGGACCAGACACCATGGACCTGAGACTAGGGACCAGGCATCAGGGACCAGAGACCATGGACCTGAGACTAGGGACCAGGCATCAGAGACCAGACACCATGGACCTGAGACTAGGAACCAGGCATCAGGGACCAGACACCATGGACCTGAGACTAGGGACCAGGCATCAGGGACCAGAGACCATGGACCTGAGACTAGGGACCAGGCATCAGAGACCAGACACCATGGACCCGAGACTAGGAACCAGGCATCATGGACCCGAAACTAGGGACCAGGCATCCGAGACCAGACACCATGGACCTGAGACTAGGGACCAGGCATCAGAGACCAGACACCATGGACCTGAGACTAGGAACCAGGCATCAGGGACCAGACACCATGGACCTGAGACTAGGGACCAGGCATCAGGGACCAGAGACCATGGACCTGAGACTAGGGACCAGGCATCAGAGACCAGACACCATGGACCTGAGACTAGGAACCAGGCATCAGGGACCAGACACCATGGACCTGAGACTAGGGACCAGGCATCAGGGACCAGAGACCATGGACCTGAGACTAGGGACCAGGCATCAGAGACCAGACACCATGGACCTGAGACTAGGGACCAGGCATCAGAGACCAGACACCATGGACCTGAGACTAGGGACCAGGCATCAGGGACCAGACACCATGGACCTGAGACTAGGGACCAGGCATCAGGGACCAGAGACCATGGACCTGAGACTAGGAACCAGGCATCAGGGAACTGAGACCAGACACCATGGACCCAAGACTAGGAACCAGGCATCATGGACCCGAAACTAGGGACCAGGCATCAGAGACCAGACACCATGGACCCGAGACTAGGAACCAGGCATCAGAGACCAGACACCATGGACCTGAGACTAGGGACCAGGCATCAGGGACCAGAGACCATGGACCTGAGACTAGGGACCAGGCATCAGAGACCAGACACCATGGACCTGAGACTAGGAACCAGGCATCAGGGAACTGAGACCAGACACCATGGACCTGAGACTAGGAACCAGACATCAGGGACCAGAGACCATGGACCTGAGACTAGGAACCAGACATCAGGGACCAGAGACCATGGACCTGAGACTAGGAACCAGGCATCAGGGACCAGAGACCATGGACCTGAGACTAGGAACCAGGCATCAGGGACCAGACACCATGGACCTGAGACTAGGGATCAGGCATCAGGGACCAGAGACCATGGACCTGAGACTAGGAACCAGGCATCAGGGACCAGAGACCATGGACCTGAGACTAGGAACCAGGCATCAGGGACCAGACACCATGGACCTGAGACTAGGGACCAGGCATCAGAGACCAGACACCATGGACCTGAGACTAGGAACCAGGCATCAGAGACCAGACACCATGGACCCGAGACTAGGGACCAGGCATCAGAGACCAGACACCATGGACCTGAGACTAGGAACCAGGCATCAGGGACCAGACACCATGGACCCGAGACTAGGGACCAGGCATCAGAGACCAGACACCATGGACCCGAGACTAGGGACCAGGCATCAGAGACCAGACACCATGGACCCGAGACTAGGAACCAGGCATCAGAGACCAGACACCATGGACCCGAGACTAGGGACCAGGCATCAGAGACCAGACACCATGGACCTGAGACTAGGAACCAGGCATCAGGGACCAGACACCATGGACCCGAGACTAGGGACCAGGCATCAGAGACCAGACACCATGGACCTGAGACTAGGGACCAGGCATCAGAGACCAGACACCATGGACCTGAGACTAGGAACCAGGCATCAGGGACCAGACAACATGGACCTGAGACTAGGGACCAGGCATCAGAGACCAGACACCATGGACCCGAGACTAGGAACCAGGCATCATGGACCCGAAACTAGGGACCAGGCATCCGAGACCAGACACCATGGACCTGAGACTAGGGACCAGGCATCAGAGACCAGACACCATGGACCTGAGACTAGGAACCAGGCATCAGGGACCAGACACCATGGACCTGAGACTAGGGACCAGGCATCAGGGACCAGAGACCATGGACCTGAGACTAGGGACCAGGCATCAGAGACCAGACACCATGGACCTGAGACTAGGAACCAGGCATCAGGGACCAGACACCATGGACCTGAGACTAGGGACCAGGCATCAGGGACCAGAGACCATGGACCTGAGACTAGGGACCAGGCATCAGAGACCAGACACCATGGACCTGAGACTAGGGACCAGGCATCAGAGACCAGACACCATGGACCTGAGACTAGGGACCAGGCATCAGGGACCAGACACCATGGACCTGAGACTAGGGACCAGGCATCAGGGACCAGAGACCATGGACCTGAGACTAGGAACCAGGCATCAGGGAACTGAGACCAGACACCATGGACCCAAGACTAGGAACCAGGCATCATGGACCCGAAACTAGGGACCAGGCATCAGAGACCAGACACCATGGACCCGAGACTAGGAACCAGGCATCAGAGACCAGACACCATGGACCTGAGACTAGGGACCAGGCATCAGGGACCAGAGACCATGGACCTGAGACTAGGGACCAGGCATCAGAGACCAGACACCATGGACCTGAGACTAGGAACCAGGCATCAGGGAACTGAGACCAGACACCATTGACCCAAGACTAGGAACCAGGCATCATGGACCCGAAACTAGGGACCAGGCATCAGAGACCAGACACCATGGACCTGAGACTAGGGACCAGGCATCAGAGACCAGACACCATGGACCCGAGACTAGGAACCAGGCATCAGGGACCAGAGACCATGGACCTGATACTAGGGACCAGGCATCGGGAACCAGACATTGTAGACGAGAGACCAGATCTAGTAGACCTGTGTTTTGTTCTGACAAGTCATGCACCCTGACTCATGATTAAATTCAAAGGTGAAGTGACCTTTGAACTCTGTCTCTCAGTATGTGCCCCAGACAGAGGCGGACTCTCAGAAAGTTCGGACAGAGATGCAGATGAAGAACGACGTCCTGCAGGAGCAGCTGTCTGTGCAGAAGCAACTGCTGCAGGAGCTCAAGACCCAGCTGCACGAGTCACAGAGGACCTGCACTCAGCTTCGAACCCAGGTAGGTACAGGTGCTGCAGGGAACCGTTTCTGAGAACAAGACTGGACTCTAGATCACCATGGTAACAGAGACTGGACAACTGTCATAATGTATCCTCAGTGTCTGACCCGACTCGGCCTGCCCAGTTAACTCGATTACAAACCAACGAGACCTGTAGGGCTTACTCGGGTCAGACTCCGTTTAGAATTGAGAACTCTAGGAGATGGCATGTGATCCAAAAACCCCAAATACATTTCTATTAAGAGTGTGATTTATAAAGAAATGACTTTGCTTAGAGTTTCAGCAGAGTTTTAGTACGGATCCTGCACAGAGGTTTTTACAAATGAGGCCTCAGATCTCAACCAGGTCTGTCGGGACCAGGTCTGGACCAGTAGTAATCTCAGCCACACAATAAACTCCTCAAATGAAGATGAAGCTCCTGATGAGGATGAGGTTCTGATACACAAACGCTCTGGCTGTTTACTTCAGATCGTGGTCTACAAGGGCGAGATGGAGCGAGCTCAGAGTCAGCTGGAGGTGGAGATGCAGAACCTGGAGGAGGAGAAGAACCGCGTGATTGAGGAGGCGTTCATCAGAGCAGAGAGCGAGATGAAAGCTGTCCATGAGAACCTGGCAGGTGTGTGTGTGTGCGTGTGTGTGTGCGTGTGTGTGTGTGTGTGTGTGTGTGTGTGTGTGTGTGTGTGTGTGTGTGTGCGTGTGTGTGTGTGTGTGTGTGTGTGTGCTCTCCTGACCATGTTGCTGTCTGCAGGGGTCCGTCTGAACCTTTTGACCCTACAGCCAGCTCTCAGGACTCTGACGGTGGACTACAACAGTCTGAAGAAGCAGGCTCAGGACTTCCCTTCCATGCTGGATAAGGCCATCAGAGACGCCAAACAGGAGGTTTGCTGCTTTGTTCTTCTTATCAATGTAGAAAATGTACAGGAAGTGAGCATAGACGGCAGTAGGGCGGTAAACGGTCATCTAGGGAGTAAATAGAATAGAATCACTTCTGTTCCCTAACTAAAGGGCTGCATGGTGGCGCAGTGGTTAGCATTGTTGCCTCGCAGCACGGAGGTCGCAGGTTCGAAACTCGGCTGCGGCCTTTCTGCCTGGAGTTGCATGTTCTCCCCATGCATGTGTGGGTTTCCTCCGGGTACTCCGGTTTCCCCCACAGATCACAACGTGCCCTATAGGCTATAAATTGTAAGTCGCTTTGGATAAAAGCGTCTGCTAAATAAATAAACATAAACATAAAGTCTAAAGTTGTTCTCGACCATAGAGGTTTAGGTTATATTTCAATAGTTTTCCATTAAAAGTTTGTGTTTCTTGGAGAAGCTCCACGTCTGCC
The DNA here is from genome assembly GCF_043380555.1 of Nothobranchius furzeri. NCBI lineage: Eukaryota > Metazoa > Chordata > Actinopteri > Cyprinodontiformes > Nothobranchiidae > Nothobranchius > Nothobranchius furzeri. Next base: position 65,943,187 of record NC_091749.1, read on the forward strand.
CTTTCCTTTTGCAGTTTTGTTGTGTCTTAGGTGTGTTCTCGCTGTGTCGTAGCTCTAATTCCATGCTGTAGTTCTTTTTTAAAACACAGAGCAGTTTTGTTTACCTGTTTTCCCGCTACGTTTCGTTTGCGGCTGCAAACTTCCTCAGGCTGACGCTGATGGTGGCGTCACTTCCTTCTCCGTTTATATGAAATCCCATGCAAACTCTGCAATAGAACATACGTAGGAGAAACCAGACGCCAACTCAACACACAAACAATAGAACACAGAAAGGAGTGCGAGAAAGAAACAAGTCGAAAACACACAAAACAAGAAGCAGAAAGCACAAAAGAGAAGTCAGCCGTAACAGATCACGGCACAAGAGAAAACCATATAATGGACTGGGACAACACAAGGATCATAAACACGGAACAACAGAAATACAAAAGATGGATAAAAGAAGCAATCGAGATAAGGAGACGTGGATGTGGGACCATGAACAGAGACGATGGGGTCGACACATTGGATCGTGTACGGGACTGCATCATCGGAGAGGGGAGAGCGGGCAGCAGAGGGCGACAACGTCCTCTGCTGCCCGCGGATAAACGGAGAAGGAAGTGACGCCACCATCAGCGTCAGCCTGAGGAAGTTTGCAGCCGCAGACGAAACGTAGCGGGAAAACAGGTAACGAAACTGCTCTGTGTTTTAAAAAAGAACTACAGCGTGGAGTTTTGGAGCGACTTCACTCCTTTTTATAGGATTACTGAGGCCGCGTTACCCTTATGGGATGTAATCGTGTAGCATCAATAAAATAACCGCCCCTTTTTACATGAGTAGTGAGTTTTTCATATTTGATTTTAGCTGAAGCTCACACACACACACACACACACACACACACACACACACACTAGTTTACTCCATCTGCTCACCAGAAGATTCTGGTTCTACTTTTTGACCTAAGGTCAGCTGTAACCACGTGTGTGTTTGTCAGATTTGCCAGGTGATCAGTCAGGTGAGCAGCACCAGCCAGGACCTGCTGCAGAAATATAAACGAGAGATGAACCTGAGAAAGAAGATCCACAACGAGCTGGTCCGGCTCAAAGGTCTGAACCAGACCTCCCCACCTGAGGAAACACCTCCACCTGTAACCTGAACCCTAACGTCCACACCTTTTGTCTCACAGGTAACATCAGAGTGTTTTGTCGGGTTCGGCCCGTCAGTCAGGATGAGCAGGACTCTGCCGACTCCAGAACGGTTCTGAGCTTCGACTCTGACGACAGCGATGTTCTCTACATCTCCAACAAGGGCAAAACGATGACGTTTGAGCTGGACAAGGTCTTCCCACCTCAAGCCACACAGGAGGAGGTGAGCAGGATCTCCTGACTTGTGTCTGGGCCCACCTGCTGAGTCAGGGGACCCATGGGTTCTGATCTGTGCAGGTTTAATGTTCTCTGAGCTGAAGGTACAGGTGAGTCACATGAGTCAGAGGTCATTTGGAAGTTTCCGAACACATTATCTAGGTTTTAGCGATGACTCGGTTGATTGGCTCGATTTAGCTGTTGTCCTTATCACAGCTGGCTTCTATCATCCTCACCTGTTGGTCTTCTCTCTGAATGGTCCATTAGGTGTTCCAGGAAGTCCAGTCGTTGGTCACTTCCTGCATTGACGGATATAACGTCTGTATCTTTGCCTACGGACAGACGGGCTCTGGGAAAACGTATACCATGGAGGTATGGCGGGTTGTCCGGAGTGACATCTTCTTTAACCTAAACACAGACTAAAAACGCCACCTGTGTGCGTTTAGGGCGTGGCCTCTGACCCCGGCATCAACCAGCGAGCACTCCGTCTGCTCTTTGCTGAGGTGATGGAGAAAGCTCCAGACTGGGTCTACCGGATCACCGTCAGCATGGTGGAGATCTACAACGAAATGCTGCGGTATGAACACCGACTAATTCCTGCTCCTCGGCGTCAGTCCTAGTTTAGACTGGTCCTCGCGGATCAGCTGGGTTAGAGCTAGAACAGTCCGACAGGTCCAGGTGAGCTGTTTCCTGCTGCAGTAGATCAGGTCCAGTTAGTGGGATGGTTTTTCTCTGCCCTGAGTCTGGTCTGCAGGCACTAAACGCTGTGGTTCCTGCAGTGACCTGCTCAGGGAGAATCCCGGCGATAAACTGGACATAAGGTTGAACCCTGATGGCAGCGGACAGCTTTACGTTCCTGGACTGACGGAGATCACCGTGCAGAGCCCCGAGGACATAAACAAGGTAAAGACTTCCTGTTCCTTTCAGTGTCAAACTCCCGTTTTTGCTTTAATCTCATTCGTTTAAAATTCTGCTAAACTGAGATGAATCAACTTCCTGTGGAGTTGAAACCAGCTGCTTTATTTTTACATCGTTTTTTTGTTGAAGTTTGGCCGCACTTAATATAAACAAGAAGCCTTCAGTGACTAACGTGTGCGTACCTGTCCCCAGGTGTTCGAATTGGGTCACATGAACCGAGCCACAGCATGCACCAACCTGAATGAGCACAGCTCGCGCTCTCACGCGCTCCTCATCATCATCGTGTCTGGATTCAACAGCACAGCTGGAACCAGAACACAAGGTTGGTTCTGCTAGTCTCCATTACAAGGATCCCGGTCCACTTCGCCCAGGACCTGGCTCTAACCTGGTCGGGTGCCTTCCATTGTCCTACATGTTGATTCATTAAGACGCATATCTAATGGTCCTTTTAGGGGATCATGATTGTTTTAATTATAATAGCTCTATAGTCGATACAAAACATGTAAATGAAGCTCGTCGTCGTCGTCTTCCTCCATTTATCCGGGTCCGGGTCGCGGGGGCAGCATCCCAACTAGGGAGCTCAAGACCGTCCTCTCCCCGGCCACCTCCACCAGCTCCTCCGGCAGGACCCCAAGGCGTTCCCAGACCAGATTGGAGATGTAACCTCTCCAACGTGTCCTGGGTCGACCCGGGGGCCTCCTGCCGGCAGGACATGCCTGAAACACCTCCCCAGGGAGGAATCCAGGAGGCATCCTGACCAGATGCCCAAACCACCTCAACTGACTCCTTTCGATCCGGAGGAGCAGCGGTTCTACTCCGAGTCCCTCCCGAATGTCCGAGCTCCTCACCCTATCTCTAAGGCTGAGCCCGGCCACCCTACGGAGGAAACTCGTTTCGGCCGCTTGTATCCGCGATCTCGTTCTTTCGGTCATTACCCAAATCTCATGACCATAGGTGAGGATTGGGACGTAGATGGACCGGTAAATCGAGAGCCTGGCTCTCTGGCTCAGCTCCCTCTTCACCACGACAGATCGGCTCAGCGTCCGCATCACTGCAGACGCCGAACCAATCCGCCTGTCGATCTCCCGATCCCTCCTACCCTCACTCGTGAACAAGACCCCGAGATACTTAAACTCCTCCACTTGAGGTAGGACCTCTCTCCCGACCCGGAGTTGGCAAACCACCTTTTCCCGGTCGAGAACCATGGTCTCAGATTTGGAGCTCTTTCCACTAAATCCTTCTCTCATAAAGAGATCTCAGCAGTGTTATTCTTGATATTTCCTGTATGGGCCGTTTCAAGGCTTTTAAAGAAAACAAGCTGTTGCTGGCCATGCCCACCCATCCCTGATAGGCTGGGCATTTACCACACATGAAAATGGAGAGTTACGGTCACATCCTTGCTTTCTCCAACAACGGTGTTATCGTTGAAGTACTGTGTCACTTCCAGATGATTTTGGTTGCTTTTGAGACTGTGTCCATGTCCGAGTTGGGAAAGTTGGTCCATCTGGTTCTCTCTGTGATGTTCTTCCTCCTAGGATACTAAGGGAAGCACCCTTTCTTTTGACTATTATAAGTGGTAGTCTTAGTTCTGGTGTGGTTCTGGCTTCTGGACTGGACGTTTCACTATTGGCTAATTATAGGCCCATCTCGAAGCTCCCCTTTTTATCAAAGCTCCTGGAGAGAGTCGTGTATTCTCAACTAGTTGCTTTTTTTAAACACTCAGGAGATCTGGGAGGCTTTCCAGTTGCTGTTCAGGGCTGGTCACAGTACTGGGATTGCTCTCCTCATGGTCCTCAATGACAGCTCTTTGGCAAGCAACATCGGAGATATGATAAATGATAAATGACCCGCACTTGTGTAGCGCCTCTCAGAGTAAGGACTACAAAGCACTTTACACTACAGTGTATCATTCATCCATTCACACACACATTCATACGCTGGTGGTGATGAGCTACGATGTAGCCACAGCTGCCCTGGGGGCGCACTGACAGAGGCGAGGCTGCCGAGCACTGGCGCCACCGGACCCTCAGACCACCACCAGTAGGCAAGGTGGGTTAAGTGTCTTGCCCAAGGACACGACAGCAGAATTCTCTGTCCGGAGACGGGATCGAACCTGCAACCTTCCGATTACTGGACAACCCGCTCAACCTGTTGAGCTACTGATGCCCCTGCTGTAGATGTAGATCAGGGTATCCGCGGGTCCTTAAAAAGTCTTAAATTAGCTTTTCCAAATTTAAGGCCTTAAAAATCCTTAAAAATGACAAATAATCCTTAAATACAGTTTCCAAAGGTCTTAAATTACCAAAGACCCAATAAATAAGATTCTATTATTTCTGTCAAATTTTTCGTGAATTTCTAGTTAGTGTTCAGCATTTTTTGTGTATGATGTTGGCGTAAGCGGAACCGTACACATTCAGCTGGTTGTGAAAGGGGGCTATCTTTAGATGAGCACATTAGCTGGTTAAGCTAGTGGGAGCTCGCGCCATGGGGAAGTGCAAGTTTAATGGTAACTGGATGGTTAATCCCACGTTCGCAAAGTGGTTAGCACCGGTTCCAGGCAATAGCTGGAAATTATAGCTTAAATTTAATTTTAAAAATAGCTTAAATTTGGTCAAAGTGGCCTTAAAAAAGGTCTTAAAAAGTCTTAAATTTGACTCCCTTAAACCTGCAGATACCCTGGTAGATGCTGTAGTTCTGTTGCTGTTATCTGTCTGCGGCCGTTGATGCGGTTGATCACGACTGCAGAGCTGAGTGGAGATCTTAGGGCTAGCGTTGGAGTGGACTCGCTCATACCTTCATGCCAGGAGCTTTTGTGTGAGGATGGGTGAGGCGTCATCACCTTGGGTGGGCCTACAATGGGGCGTTCCGCAGGGCTCTGTCCTGGGCCTCCTTCTGTGTACCTTTGGGGATTCTCCTACATCAGCATGGTGTGAAATTCCATCTATATGCTGACAACTGTCAGATGTATCTCCTCCTTTGGCGGGGAACTGGTGGATCAATTTCTACGAAGGCCAATCTGTTTCAAAATGCACAAACTTTTACCTGTTGTGTGTGTTTGTACAACATGATGTGCAACATGACCATCAAACATGAAACACTTCTCAACCTTTTTTTTTTTTTTTTTTTTGACTGGGAGAACGTGTCGGGATTTGTGTGTTACACAGCACAGAGTTCTTAAAGTTGTGAAAGCAAACATGGCTGGAATCTCACAGTATTCACTCACGGTGGTGACAGAGGAGTCTAGTGCCCATCTTGGAACTGGAGGGTTGCTGGGTTGAGCCCCACTCTGTCTGTCACAGTCGTGTCTTTAAGCACCACCTGGTGGTGGTCAGAGGGACCGGTGGCGCCAGTGTTTGGCAGCCTCACATCCATCAGTGCGTCCTTTCATTTCTAAAGCCTTGTGAGATGAACTTGAATTAAAAGGTTTGGATGTGAGACCTGATTTCCTGTGTTCTGGTCTAGGAAAGCTTAACCTGGTGGATCTGGCAGGCTCTGAGCGGATCGGGAAGTCTGGAGCAGAGGGCAGTCGGCTCAGAGAGGCTCAGTGCATCAACAAGTCGCTTTCTGCTCTCGGTGATGTCATCAGCGCGCTACGAGGAAAATACTCCCACGTTCCCTTCAGGAACTCCCGCCTCACCTACCTGCTGCAGGACTCTCTGAGCGGTGACAGCAAAACTCTGATGATGGTCCAGGTGAGACCTGGTGAAGTCCAGAAACTAGTCTTTGTTCCTTCCTGCTGTCTCATGCCTGCCATTCCTGCAGGTTTCTCCGTTGCCTGGCAACATGAGTGAGTCGGTGTGCTCGCTGAAGTTTGCTCAGCGTGTTCGCAGCGTCGAGCTAAACTCTTCCTCTAGGCGGCACGAGAACTCGTCCACCTCTTCCTCACCCACTCACAACAGTGTGGAGGTAACTCTAAGCTCCGCCCAGCTGGTCAGGGCTGAGACGTTCACATTTTTTTGGTATCTTCAAAATAAAAGTAGACTAAACAGTGTGAAGTCTTATATTACAGTCAGATGCACGACGGTTTTAATAAATCTGCTGTAATGGAGCCATACGTGAGGCTCCTGGGCTGGACACTAACCCAGGTCTAGGAGGTGGCCAAGCTTGCTCTCCATCTACATTTTGATGCCTGTTGATAAGACCTTGTCGTAGAAGATTCAGTCCAAAATAGTGCTGAACAATTTTAAGAAAAGGATTAAATAGAGATTTTTTAGCTGCATGTTTATGCGATTTTGTCCTGCCGTTACCCAAATTCATGGCCTTGGGTGAAGGTTGGGATAAAGGTCGTCCAGTACCGTATTTTCCGGAGTATAAGTCGCACCAGCCATAAAATGTATAATGAGGAAGAAAAAAAAACATATATGTCGCATTTTGGGGGGAAATTTTATTATTTTTCTTACGAAATCTGAGACCAAGCGTTTCACATCGCAAGACAGGTACCGGTAACAATAACAGAATAAACAATCAGGGCGCAGCAGCGCGCCACGGTCTCCAGCAGAGGATGGCGGTGTTTCAAACCCTCCCAGCGGGGCAGGGGAGCTGAAACCTGGACCGGAGCCGGACCGGAGCAGCGCGGTATACACTGATGTATAGTATAAGTCGCAGGACCAGCCAGACTATGGAAAAAGTGTGACTTATAGTCCGGAAAATACGGTAAGTTAAGAGCCTGGCTGTTTGGCTCGGCTCCTCTTCACACCTACAGACGAGTTCAGCCTGTCCAATTCCCGTTTACTCAGTCGTGAACAAGACCCAGAGATACTTAAGCTCCTCCACTTGTGGTAGAGTCTCTTGTCCGACCTGAAGCTGGCCATTCACCCTTTTCCAACGAGACAAAGACCATGTTCATTATTGCTCTAAAGGGTTCCCGTTGACTGAAACTGCAGATGTGTATTTTCATCCCAAGAACCAGAGCAGGGTTAGGGAACAGGTTCCTGCTGCTCTTCTCTAATCTGTGAGTCTGGATTAGCCATCGTGTTTTCATTTAACTGAGGGCTACAGCCATTAACAACATTTACATTCATATAAAAATAAACTTTGGATATTTGATTCCCCGTCAGATCACTTGTGCTATTTGACCTCTGACCTCTCACCAGCTGGACTCTCCCCCTGTGACGCCGGTCCCCCTCCCCATTTCTAGGGCCAGCAGTGCTGGGTCCACACTGTCTTCCACCTCCAGAACTCCCAGCAGCTCCCGCAGGAGGTCCCAGTCCCAGCTGTCCACAGGTACACACACACACACACACACACACACATTCCCCTACACACACACACACAGACATAAAGGTTTACGCTTTGTTCCTCAGCAGCAGCAGTGCATTCTGGGAGACGAAGCTGTCCAGCTGATGGAGTCCCGCTGTCAGTCTGTCCATCTTCCTCTGTGTCCTCCTCATTCTGTGCTCTGATTGGTTGCTTTTCAGACAGACAGGTTGACGGAAGCAGCCCGTTGTTGGGGGACGGTGGGCAGGTAGGTGAGGGTCTGTGTGCTGATTGGACCGTTTGGCATGAACGCTCAGCATGGCATGCCCCGCCCGCCACCTCCCCTCGTGTTTGTGTGCCTGTAGGCCTGTGGCAGGGCCCACTGAACCCTTGGGTCCAGACGACCTCAGGTTCTGGCCCTTATGAGCGCTGAAACACCTGGAGGTTGTTTAGAGCTCATGTTGTTCCCCCTACCCTTCCCACCACCTGCTGAGGATTATGGGATGGTTGTTTTTATTTTAGCTCTTGGTCTTAAAACACACGAGCTGCAAATGTATTTATTGGTTACTATGGTAACAGTGCTCGTGTTGGCAGAAATTAGGAGGTTAAAGATGAACATGAGCTGCAGGTGGATTCACTTCCTGTTTGGTTAGGGTAAATACCAGCTGTACGCTGCAGGTTTGAGCCTAATGGCTTCCTGTAGCCGAGGGCGCTGCAGATGTTAGTTAAACCTGGACTGAAGGATCTGGCGGAACAACTGAGTCTGCGGTCTGGTTCAGCTGTGGTTCTGATTAATGTTCTCAAAACGTCCACTGGGCTGCTGATTTCAGCTCCGGGCTGGTCCTAGCCAGAGTTCTGGTGACTGTGCTTTAAGGATCTGTGTTCTTCATAGTTTTATCTGGGAATCCCTGGGCTGAGACATTAGATCCCCCCCCCCCCCCCCAACCTATCCTAGGCCCGGGACAGACCTGTTTGTCCCTCCTCCTCATGAGCAGGCCTGCTCCTGCCTCCAGACTCCTGACCAATCAGCAGACTGAACCTTCTCACCTGCTTTTAGTTCAGCGTTTTGTGTGAAAAGTTGAACCTGAAACAAGCTGCAAGATCAAACTGATCAGCTGATTTTGACCAGAACCCCCTGCTGGCTGTGATGTCATGTGTTTGGTCATGTGACTACAGCAAGTGGACGGACTGACTAAAGGTGTTTGTCTCTGCAGGACGTCTGAAGATGACGACTTGATGGATCCGGACCGGACCACGCCCAGAGGTCTCCACTGACTCCTCCCCTGGGTTAGCCCCGGTCCCTAAACCCAGAATAAAATCTACAGTATTTTTTTCTTTTTATAAAATTGCACTTTAAATGTTTTAATGGTTTTTCAGACTTGGACCCACATCTGGGCCAGATGTGGGTCCTGGTTCTGTTGATGTTCCTGGAGATTAAACATCTTTAGTTTTAATTTATGGAAATGGCTTCAACAGAGAATCAGAGGTTTTGTTTCCAGTAGCTGAACTCTTCTGTCCAATCAGACACAAGCAGCTGGACAACTGCAGGTGACCTTTGACCTCAGACACCTTTTGTATTTTGTTTTTAATAAATTCTCCAGAACCAAGCGGCTTAGTGTCATCAATGTTTCAGAACCTTTTAGGTTTTTATTAAATAGTTATCAATCCTCTGATTGGTCCAGAGCAGAACCAGGTCTTAAGTCCTGGTACCTGGTTCAGTAAAGCATGTGATCAAAGTCTGTGCTGGCAGCTGTTCTGGAGATGGGTCAGAACCAGAACCAACGGTTCATCAAATTCAGTCTGTTGGTTTTTAAGACGCGCGCCTCGGTTTGCAGCGAGTCCTCGTGGGTCTGGCTGGTCTCAATGTTGTAGCTTCTTCAACTTCTGTTTTAATTAAACGATAGAAAAGTTTGAGTCCAGCTGATCCACCCTGACCCAGTTCTGCTGGTTCCGGACGGCTCATCAGGGCGTTTCATCCAGCGGTGTCATGAGCAGCTGGAGCTCCTTGAAGGTGCTGCCATGGCGACCCACCTGGCACGCCTTGGTCTTTACGATGTTGCTCAGATTCTTCAGATGTTTGCTGCACTCGCGGCACTTAAGGGTTCTGCAACAAAAAACACAAAGTTCTACAACGTCTGACAGGAAGCACCGAACCCGGTCCGGCCGCTGCTCGCGGAAACTTGCCTCTCTTCTCGGCTGATGTCGACTCCGACGGCCGGCGCCGCCTTCAGGCTCTGGGAGATCAGAGTCCAGAAGTGTTTCATGATGAGCTTCAGAGACGTGGCACCGGTCTGCATGTAGCTGAGGAACAGAACCAGAGCTGGGTCAGCATCCTCCTGCTGATTAAAACCGTTCTGTTCTGACATCACATGATGAGCTCTGATTGGGTCTCACCTCTCATATTTACTCTGCAGCAGCTTGTCCATCTGAGGCAGGACAGACAGAACCAGGTCCAGTTTCCACAACGAGCTAAAAAAAAAATAAATAAACGAGGTCGCATGACTTCACTGTCACGATGACTCCTGTATAATGGGGTCAAAGGTCAAAGACCAGCTAGTGTCTGATTCTCACGGCTGCATGTTGATGATGTTGAGGATGTCCACCACGATGGACAGGTCATTCATTGAGACCGCCATGTCCAAAGCGTTCTACAGAGAAATTCAGGTGTAATCAAATTCCTCAAAGTAATCTGATTACTGACAGGTGCCTCACTAAGCTAGCTAGGCTGTGTCTAGTCTGCTGAGGTTCTGACCCGGTACAGCGGCCTCTGATCAGCCAAACGGTTCTGATAATGGGACAGAACTGGACCGGTCTCACCTTGATGTCCTCCCTGGCCCAGACCGACCGGACCGTCTGCAGGTTCTTGTGCCGGCTGCTCAACATCACACACATGGTGTCGTGACCTTTCCTGATCTGGGTCAGCACCTCGTCGTCGCTTAGCTCTCTGGCCCGGTTGGCTGCAGACTGGACACAGACGATTAGCAACCAGCAGAGGTCACCTGACCAATGGAGGAGTTGGCGCTCACCGGCAAAAAGTCAGCCACATTCAGTCCAAGCGGCTCGGTTCTGGTGCTGGGGATGACTCTGGGCTGATGTTTGGGTTTGGCCAGGTTGACCGGACTGGACGGGGTGGGGACACAAGACATCGGGACCACAGCTGAGGGGATGGGGCACTTTACAGTAGGCTCCACCCTCTGGATGGGAGTAGAGGTGGCGAGGGGCGGAGTCTAAATGGAGCAGAAACACTGGTCACCTGACAAGGTTTGGACAAGTCAAAGGTAAATTTGCTGAGGGGTTCTGATCAGCTTCAAATCAGAACCAGGTGATGGGAGTGAAATGCACAGAACTAATATCAGAATAGAGCCCTGCGCGGGACTTTTCTTCATCCCACTCCCGCCGAATCTCTGACCATTACCGCCCGCAACCGCAACCTATGTGTTACACTCCCGCCCGCAACCGCAAAACTCGGAGAAATTATTACCTCACAATAAAAGAGACGTATTGAGTTTGTGTCCTCTCTGGTCCTGGAGAAAACATGTCATTTTATAGGCTATACCATCCATCTGATGCGGCTCTCTGTGCTTGTAAAATAATGAATAGATATTTAAATAAAAAGCTTTATATTTTACTGCATTAATTTTACATCTGTAAGCTAATTCTAAATGTAAAGATTGTCTGCGTAAACCTGAACAGGTCCAACCCGGTCTTACTGTGAGACCGGGTTGACGTGTCACGCTTGTGTGTAATCATAGGCGCTTTCTGAGCTGAAGAGGATGTGAGATTCTGGGATTCTCCACAGACGGCACATTGGAGACAGGAACAAGCACAATTCAGCCAAAGTTTCATAATCGGGGAACATTTTCTAAATGACAAGTCTCTCTGAGAGACCGGGTTTGGGAAACACTCGCTTCAGTGGGAGGAATCTTCCTGCATGGTTCTGGTTCTGCGACGCTCTCCAAGCCCCTCCCCACATCTTCAGCTCGCTGTGGACCGTACGTACGCGCTGACAGCGAGCTGCGCTGAGCAGTGTCCAGCTCAGATGTTCAGATGGGAATCTTTTCTTGAGTGATTTAGCTACATCTGCGATGTGCAAATAAAATGTCAGTTTGTCTGCATGCGTCGGGTTAATTCTTTCTATTCTTTCTCCGTCAAAATAAACGGTCAAATACAGGAACTGTCCGGTCAACACAACACAAGCCCTGCTTTTAACTGTTCTGTTTTCTTGTGAAAATTGTTGGAAAGAGATAAAATGTAACTTGATTACCGCCAGTGCGCCGTTATCTCCGTGACGGTAAATGAGGGAACAACAAATTGATCGGATCCTGCACGTCTTTTAACAAACGGTCAGGATTGACGCACTTTGTTTTCATTTAGTTTTTAACCCTTTAACGCCGAGGCGTCACCGGTGATCCTGGTGACGCATCGGCGCATGTGATTTCAAATAACTCCTCATACTATAAAATTCTTTAAAAAAAAACATAAAGGAGCTACTGTGTGGTGCTTAAAGAGTTAATGAAATCAAGGCCGTTTCATATTCTATTCTCCTCTGTAATCAGGCAGTGATCGAGGTCGCTTTTCTAAGAGAGACCTGAATGAGAAATATTAACACAATTGGAGAAACTCCTCCAAACGTCTGACTTGCCTTGCTTTGGTTTTTGTGTCATAAAGACCTTGTTTCAGCTTCTTTTCAGCATCAGTTGCCGACTCCCATCACACTCATCCCGATCCCGCACTGTTTCTTTTAGCCGACCGTTCCCGCCCGCAGCAAAGTTCACACCGCCCACCCCCGCAAGATTTGTGTTGGGTCCCGCAGGACCCAATCCTGATGCAGCCCTCTAAATCAGAACTCCCAAACGTTTAAAGGCTTCACAGCCGAGACGTTCACTGACCTTCTGTTTGTCAGGAAATGGAGACATCACATCCTTCAGCTGTCGGCTGATCGCTGCCACGCCCTCTGAGAAGTAGATGAATCCGCTTAGTCAGCAGAACCGACACGGCCAGAACCAGGCCACACCGGCTGTGTGTGTGTGTGTGTGTGTGTGTGTGTGTGTGTGTGTAATGGCCCATCCAGGTGAGGGACACGTTGGTGACCCGCTCAGTCACCTGGTTCGGGTGGACTCACCATCTTCCAGGGGAGCAGGAAAGGGTTCTGATACCCGTGGAGGAGTGCGAGCTGTACAGAACCAGAATCGGGCCGTTACGGTTCTGTTCAGTAAACTCATTCAGAACAGAATATGAAGCTGGGTGTAGTTCTCCTGCTCCACCTACACATGGCGTTCTTGGGCTGGAAGATCTCTTTGTAATCTTCGGCGTTGTGAATCTCTGCTGATGACAGTTTCTCTTCAGCATCATCGTCACTGGGGCTCCGCCTCTCTCCTTCAGGGCTCCGCCTATCAGCATCTGAGCGCTGTTTTACCCTGATGACATCACAGCATGTGAGGGTGACATCATTGACCTGGAGATGAAACAGGAAGCTGTGTTACCTGTGCGAGCTGCAGGAGGTGCTGGGTCTGTCGTAGTTCCGGCGTAGTGCCGATGCTCTGGGTTCCGTAGGGGCGGGGATCGGCTGGTTGTCCTGAATGATTCCCTGGATCACAGCGCTGCCGCTCTGCTTCACCTTCTTCAGGTCCACCACATATGACGAGACACTAGAGAGCTGGTGGGACACGCCGATCTAATCAAGAACACAACAGGGTCACTATTAAACACATCAATGGGTAAAGTTAATGGGGGCAGAGCTACGCACCAGCTGCTCGTTACACACAGCCAAGTCCGACACCTTCCCCCAACCAACCAGAACCGAGTCGAAGCAGCGGTCGGGCTCCCAGCCCAGAACTCGCAGAGAGTCTGAGGAGCCGCTGTAGAGGCAGGAGCCGTCGGGACTGAAGAGGAGACACCTGGGAAAACAGGGATGGGGTCAGACTCAGGTCAACGTCGATGATTTCTTACTGTCTCAGCCTATCCCAGGATTCATTTCAGCTCGAAGGGGAGATTCTTGTTACTGCAACAATGGCGGACAAGGCGCAGGTGTGTGTGTGTGTGTTTGCAACTCCAGTCCTTGAGGACCGCTATCCAGCATGTTTTACAGTTTTCCCTGCAACAACACATCTGATGTTAATCTGCAGCTGATTAACAGGCTTCTGCAGAGCCTGGTGAGCTGCTGAGCAGGTGAATCAGGTGTGCTGGAACTGGGAAACGCAAACATTCTGGATCGTGGCCCTCGAGGACTGGAGCTGCACACCCCTGCAGAGGATTATAGTTTTAAAGACTAGTGGTACAAAAAGAAAAAGCTTAAAGCGGTTGTGTTTTCAGACTTTAGTTGTTCAAACATTTGTTACTAATATAATTTTAGTCAAAAGTCATCATAAACGAGCTCGTATGGTGGCACAGCTGCTGTAGCTCCTCCGGGACAGCATCTGTTTGGCTGTCTCGGTTGCTAGGAGACAGCACATACGCTGAGGTGGGGGCGGGAATAAATATGAAGGCTACTCTGCCACTGTTCCAGTATTTCCTGTAGACAAAGGACTCGGTCTACACCAAACCAGTTTACAACACAGGGTGAGAGCTAACCAAGGCGCCTTACGGAAGGACATGAGAGAATAAAAACAGTTGACAGTGAAAACAAACATGACAAGCGACGGTGGCACAGGAGTTAAGCGCTTGCCCCGTAACAGGATGATTGCAGGTTCGAGCCCCACTCAGTCTGTTGCTGCCGCGTCCTTGGGCAAGACACTTAACCCGCCTTGCCTGCTGGAGGTGGTTGGAGGGACCGGTGGCGCATGTGTACGGAAGACATGCCTCTGTCAGTCCCAGGGCAGCTGTGGCTACAATGTAGCTCATCACCATCAGTGTGTGAATGTGTGAATGACTGATTGTGTTGTAAAGCACCTTGGGGGGTTCCAGGACTCTAGAAGGCGCTATATCAAATACAGGCCATAAATAAAAATGGTCATACGCCAAAAGCCAAGTCATAGAAATGAGTCTTCGGTCTTGACTTGAAGACAGAGACTGATTAAGACCGCCGTATGGAGATGGGAAGACCCTCACCTCTGTCAGTGCGCCCCAGGGCAGCTGTGGCTACAATGTAGCTCATCACCATCAGTGTGTGAATGTGTGTGTGAATGGATGAATGATGCACTGTAGTGTAAAGCGCTTTGGAGTCCTTACTCTGAGAGGCGCTATACAAGTGTGGGCCATTTATTTATCATTTCAAAGGACAGGTGCGGCGTACAGAAAAGCCCACTCCCCCTCGCTTTATAGTTCATTTTGGGGGTGCTGAGCAGCAAATGGTCAGCTGACCTCAGAGACAGCACCGGAGCATTGGGCATGAGCAGCTCTGATATGTAGGAGGGTGCGAGGCCGTCCAATGCCTTATAGACAAAGAGTCAAATCTTGAATCGCACCCTGAAGGTCACGGGAAGCCAGTGTAGACACTCCAAAACCGGAGCGATGCGAGTACTTCTGTTCGGGCTTGTCAGAAATCTAGCAGCAGGATTCTGCACAATCTGCAGCCGGTTCAGTTGAACCAGGAGCACCAATGAACCGTGAATTTGCATAGTCCAAATGAGACCGGGGTGGAAATTAACTACGCAACAACCCAGCCAGCCGGGCCGGTAACTCAAAAAAGTTCCTGGCCCGGCTGAGAATCTACCGGTCCCGCAGGCCATCTGCTAAAAGAGTAAAAAATCACAACTAAAAATAATAATAATAATAATTGAATAAAAACTGAATAAAAAAAGGAAAGGTGAGTTTTATTCAAACAGACATTTAATAAAAATTTAAATGAATAAAATAAGAAAATAATGAAAGGAGCAAAAGATGGCAGTTAAAAAAATAAAAATTTAAAAAATAAAACTAAAAAGATAAACATAAATGCAAAGATGACTTACTATACAAATCTCTTCGCAAATGGCTGCTTTCTTCAGGGCGCGGCAGTGATAAGACGGATCTAATTTTTCACGGTTCAGATCATATCACGGTTTTTAGTCACGGATCAGCAAAAGAAAAAAACAAATAGCTTTGCTCTCTTTTTGATACGTAGAAGTGCAACATTTTCTGCTCAATTTGAAACTTGCTACAAAAGCAGGAGTTACAGAG